>NC_084616.1:54724413-54739413 GCF_033978795.1 Nerophis ophidion
GGGGCCTTGCCGCCGAGGAGCTTTTTAACTACCTCAGCGACCTCAGCCCCAGAAATAGGGGAGTCCACTACAGATTCCCCTGGCACCGCTTCCTCAAAGAAAGACGTGTTGGTGGGATTGAGGAGGTCTTCGAAGTATTCCCTCCACCGATCCACAACATCCGCAGTCGAAGTCAGCAGAACACCATCCGCACCATACACGGTGTTGATAGTGCACTGCTTCCCCTTCCTGAGGCGCCGTATATATATACATATATACATATATACATATATATATATATATATATATATATATATATATATATATATATATATATATATATATATATACATATACATATACATATATATATATATAAGCTACTTCAAAGAGCCCAGAATTGGTTTTACTTAAATGTTTTCAATATTTCATGGTTTCTCGAAAGGAAACCTTTCAATGTATTAAATAAACCACTGTAAAATTTTATAAAATTGAGTTGATGGCGAACAATTGTAATGTAGAGAAATCACTTTTTTTTTTATTAAATACTCCGAAACCCAGCGGTTCAGAGATTTCCAAAACTGTGTGCAAGCTCACGCCAAATGCATTAATCTTATGAGTTGCCGCTTCTGCAAAATCACCATCCGTCCCCCTTAAAGACAGTCGTTAAGCAATAAAAGTACATGTTTTTAGGGGCGGCGTGGCTCGGTGGGTAGAGCAGCCATCCCAGCAATTTGAGGGTTCCAGGTTCAATCCCCGCTACCAACATCGTAGTCAATGCCGTTGTGACCCGGCCGGGCAAGACACTTTACCCTCCTGCTCCCAGTGCCACCCACACTGGTTTAAATATAGTTTAAGGACTTTGATAATGGGTTTATGTAAAGTTTAATGTAAAGCGCTTTGAGTCTCTAGAAAATAGCGCTATATAAATATAATTAACTTTACTTAATAGGTGTAGACCAGGGATGTCCAAAGTGCGGCCCGGGCGGCCATTTGCGCCCCGAAGCTAATTGTTTACCGGCCCGCCAGACATTCTGGAAATGCTATTGCAAAAATAAAAAATAACATTAAAAATATCGGAATGAGGTGAACTCTATCGAGACAAAGTTGCAATGTTGACACAAAGCTGCCAAGCAGGCTTTTTTTTCTTTTGTCTTTATTTTACCATGTAAAACCCATCTTTACCATGAATTGATTAACGTGGAACCCAACTTAAACAAGTAAAAAACTTATTTGGGTGTTACCTTTTAGTGGTCACTTGTACAGAATATATACTGTACTGTGCAATCTACTAATTACAAGTTACAATCAATCAATTATTTATTTTTTATTTTTTTGCCATTGCTCCCCAAAAAAAATGACAAAAAAATCCATGTTATAATGAATTATTTTCAAAGCTCCAATTAGTTCAAATATTTTATTTTAAAATGTTTTATGTGGTAACTATTGCATATATTGTGCAGTTGCCATATAAAAACAAAGTTTTCTTTGACAAAATACCATAAAACTAAACAAAATAATAGTTTAAACATAAAATCGACAGATATATCTGAAGTTGACCTCGTAACTTAAGTGTTGAAAGTTTAAAAAAAAAAACTAATAAAAATGTATCACTTTCTGAGTGGGGAATCTTTTGGATCCCAAATATATTTAGTGGTATTTTATTTATCTTTTCACTGTGATTACTCAAAAATAATAAAGAAATAAAATCAATGGTGTTCTGCATTATTGATATTTTAGGTCTCTAATGACTAAATACTGCATATTTTAGTTTTACTATTAAAAAAACAAAGATGTTTTTACCGAAAAGCCATAAAACCTTTATTTTTTTAAAGTTGATATAGAGATTAGCCTTAAATATAAAATAATACAAATGTGACTTTTTTTAAACGTTGTATTAACTGAGACCCTTTATGGTCCCCGGTCCCTCTAGAGGTAAAATACATTTTAAAAATCCATATATTTTGTTATGGTTTGAAAATGAAAAATATCAAAATGGCCCCCGCATGCTTTAATTTTTCCATGTGCGGCCCTCAGTGGAAAAAGTTTGGACACCCATGGTGTAGACTGTCATTCTTCAGTGTTATGGCCAAAAATGTCCCTAGTGTGACAAAAAGAGTTGGACTTATGGATGGACAGTCTTCACATCCGAGTCATGTTTTCACTCAACTCCCCACAGACTGTTTGCTCCTCACTTTCCCATGCATCATGGGAACTGTGTGTGTGTGTGTGTGTGTGTGTGTGTGTTTATACTGTACATATGTGTGTGCCAGCTATTACGCATCTTGTCAGGACATAAATCTTATCCTGTGGTTGTCACTCAGCCAAATAATTTTTATCAATTTTTACCATGGAATTATGGTGTAGGACGAATGTTAAGGTGTGAATGATTATCTATTATAAACATGATCCACAGTATATGTTTTCCCCAGGCAACCCACACAAATGACAGTATCGCCAGAGACGATACAACACACACTCGTTAATGTTGTTTTGCCTTCAGAGCTGCTCTAATTCCTGGTGGAATACTTTTCAGGAGGTGTAAACATTCATCACGGTTTGCAAATGTGTCACAACACACAAATGTCTAAAATACTGTACATGGTATTTGTTTATCCTCACTTAGGTAAAAAAAAAAAACAACCTTCCTGCTTATTTAATTTGAGAAAACTAATACATACTCTCCTAAGATACTGTATTGTCATTTTTTATTTATTTATGTTTTGCTTAAATCGCAGCATTTACAATTCCAGGTCCTGTAATATTCACAACATGAAGGTCGGCAAAGAAACTGATAATGTGTATTTTGTTTGTTTCAGGATTGTGCTGATCTGTGCTAAAAGATCACTCTGTGCTGCCTTCTCTATTATGCCCTATGGAGAGAGTTTTTACCTCAGGTAGTCACACACACACACACACACACACACACACACACACACACATTCACCAGAAGTGAGCATATAGGGAAACATGTCAATGCCTAATTTCAGTGTAAAGGAAGTATGAGAGTGCAGGACCATCTTGGAGGTTTTTTGGCCACTTGACATGCAAGGAGAACAGATGTTGCTCATTTAAAATTGGTGGCTCGAAAATTGCAAACACCCCACAAAGCTGGATTGAAACTGCAGAGTTTGTTAGAATGACTCCTTTGGCGCAAGCCTCCTAGATATGATTCATCATAGTATGAATCACCTAATTGTCATTTATTAACATTTCTGAAGGTGCAGATAGGTTAAAAGCTTACAGAAGATAGCGTTTAAAGTGCCTCATATATTTTGAGGAAGGACTAGGTGATCATTACAATAGCTACAAGAAGAGGATACTGTTATGAGAACAGTAATGCTCATCAAGTTCAAACTGAAGTAATATCAACACAAAGTAACAGCAAACATACTGTTTCACATTGTTTTTATTTTTTTTAACAACATTTTTGTTTAAAAATAAATAGTTTTTTTCTTTTTTAAAAGAAGGCTGAAAAGATTGACTCTGCTGTGCACAGTTGAATCTTTTTGTTTGCTTTCTGTCTCTAGTGACCCAATGTTGAATCACCCCAGGAGGAGACACTCATCCGGGAATATTTCCACGTCCTTGGAGATGGGACTAGAGGGGTTTCACTTGGATACCTATGGCAGGGTACATCAACACAACACCAGGAGTGTAGCGCCAAATTCTGCCATAATACCCCCCACCCATACACACATGTATATGCACTGAGAATATATATTGTTGCACAAATTCAGGTTGAAACTATTTTTTTTTTAAACCGCATGCACCTTAATTTAGTTTTCAACTTTTCAAAGATGGGATTGCTATTGGGGCCCTGCGATGAGGTGGCGACTTGTCCAGGGTGTACCCTGCCTTCCGCCCGATTGTAGCTGAAATAGGCGCCAGCGCCCCCCGCGACCCCGAAAGGGAATAAGCGGTAGAAAATGGATGGATGGATGGGATTGCTATTGGAAGCCAGTTACCTCTTGCATGTATATGTGTTGTGTTTGACTAAAGGGGAGGTGACGGCAAACGGGCAGTAGTGTATAGAGATTTAATATATATATGTTAAATCATATATCTATAATAATCAAACAATAGAAAACGAACTAAGGGAATGGAATGTGAAATATAGATTCAAAAGTGTATGTGATGTGAGGCTATGTGTGTAGGTTAACTGAAGTGTGTGTTACCAACGTGTAGACGAGAGTGAAGGAACGTCAAGGGAACAAGCAGGTGATCCGGGATACAAGCGGGGGTCCGTGGGGCTGAGAGGGGCGTCAAGAGATCCGAGTCCAAAGCGGGGGAGTCGAGGATAGAGGGAGGCAGTCAAAGTCCAGAGGTAGAAGAGAGACGCACAGCTCTCTTTCCAGGCAACGGGGGGGGGCACTGCGGAGGAGACACAAGGAAACACACTGAGAACATGGAGAGGGAAAAACACAGGGAAAGCAGGATCGCATAACGCAGGATTACGGTTTACTGAACGTCAGTAGAGAACTAAAGTTCCCGCGCTGATCCTTGGTCCACTGGTCCTCTTATACAGCCTCACGTCATTAGTCACAGGTGTGGAGTGCGGCCAGCTGCAGCGGAGAGTGGGCGCGGTCCGCTTGATGAGCGTGGGGGCGTGTCCGGGTGCGCTGTCAGCGCACCCTCTGGGTGGAACCACAGCGGAGGAAGATGGAGACCGCATGTACCACAACAGTAGCCCCCCCTATGGACAGATTCCAGATGTCCAGGAATCTGAACCCCCCCAAAAGCAGGAACAAAAGTCAAGGGAGGGTGGAGGGGTGAACTGGTGGTGGGTCGCCGGCCCAGGTTTCCCCGAATCCACCGGGGACGAGTCTGGTGGCGGCGGCGAGTAGAACGTCGCTGAGACCGGCGAGGCGGGCGACCAAGGAACGGCCACCATCTTGGTCGTCGGGGAGGCGGACTCGAGTGGCGCCATGGTGCGTCTCGCCAGAAGAGAGGAGGTGACGTCGGAGGCGTGGAAGCAGCAGAAGAAGTCGTCTGAGGCGTAGAGGAATAGGTGGACGTCATCGGCGGCGTGGAAGCGGCAGGCGTCATTGGAGACAGAGGCGAGGAGAGCAGTTTAGGAGCTGGCCGAGGTGCTGAAGTCCGCGCTGCAGGCCGAGGGGCAGCGGTCAAGGCCAGCCTGGGTGCTGGTGGAGACACAGGGGCCAGCCTGGGGACAGGCGCTAGCTCCGAGGCTAAGGCTAGCTTGGGCGCTAGCCGAGGAGCTGGTGCTGGTTCGGAGACTGCCGCTGGCTCGGGGGCTAGCTCGGAGACTGCCGCTGGCTCGGGGGCTAGCTCGGAGACTGCCGCTGGCTCGGGGGCTAGCTCGGAGACTGCCGCTGGCTCGGGGGCTAGCTCGGAGACTGCCGCTGGCTCGGGGGCTAGCTCGGAGACTGCCGCTGGCTCGGGGGCTAGCTCGGAGACTGCCGCTGGCTCGGGGGCTAGCTCGGAGGCTGCCGCTGGCTCGGGGGCTAGCTCGGAGGCTGCCGCTGGCTCGGGGGCTAGCTCAGAGGCTGGCGCTGGCTCGGGGGCTAGCTCGGAGGCTGGCGCTGGCTCGGGGGCTAGCTCGGAGGCTGGCGCTGGCTCGGGGGCTAGCTCGGAGGCTGGCGCTGGCTCGGGGGCTAGCTCGGAGGCTGGCGCTGGCTCGGGGGCTGGCGCTGGCTCGGGGGCTAGCTCGGGGGCTGGCGCTGGCTCGGAGGCTAGCTCGGGGGCTGGCGCTGGCTCGGAGGTTAGCTCGGGGGCTGGCGCTGGCTCGGAGGTTAGCTCGGGGGCTGGCGCTGGCTCGGAGGTTAGCTCGGGGGCTGGCGCTGGCTCGGAGGTTAGCTCGGGGGCTGGCGCTGGCTCGGAGGTTAGCTCGGGGGCTGGCGCTGGCTCGGAGGTTAGCTCGGAGGCAGGCGCTAGCTCGGAGGCTAGTTCGTGGACAGGCGCTAGCTCGGAGGCTAGCCAGGGGACTAGTGGCTGCGGCTGGGAAAAGCGGAAGATAGGTGGGATATCTCTGGCAGGGGAATGTCTGTCTGGTTGCAGCTGTGCTACCACATTAGCACAGCCACCAGTACTAAAATGAAAGACAGATGGTATATGTCTGAAAGGTGTTTGCCTGTCTGGGTGCCGCTGTGCCCCCACACCAGCACAACCACCAGTACTATCCCCCCCTTCCGAAAGCAGATGCCAGACGCTTCCTGCTGGCTGAGGAACAAAGGGTGGGAAGAGGGTGTTCAGGCGCCGAGAACATTCCTCCTTCCCTGTATTAAATTTAAACAGTCCCTTGAGAGAGTGTTGAGGGCTATAAACATTGTCCATGGTGGAGGAAAAAGAAAAATCAATCAATCAATCAATGTTTATTTATATAGCCCCAAATCACAAATGTCTCAAAGGACTGCACAAATCATTACGACTACAACATCCTCGGAAGAACCCACAAAAGGGCAAGGAAAACTCACACCCAGTGGGCAGGGAGAATTCACATTCAGTGGGACGCCAGCGACAATGCTGACTATGAGAAACCTTGGAGAGGACCTCAGATGTGGGCAACCCCCCCCCTCTAGGGGACCGAAAGCAATGGATGTCGAGCGGGTCTAACATGATACTGTGAAAGTTCAATCCATAGTGGCTCCAAGACAGCAGTGAGAGTCCCGTCCACAGGAAACCATCTCAAGCGGATCAGCAGCGTAGAGATGTCCCCAACCGATACAGGCGAGCGGTCCATCCTGGGTCTCGACTCTGGACAGCCAGTACTTCATCCATGGTCATCGGACCGGACCCCCTCCACAAGGGAGGGGGGGACATAGGAGAAAGAAAAGAAAAGAAGCGGCAGATCAACTGGTCTAAAAAGGAGGTCTATTTAAAGGCTAGAGTATACAGATGAGTTTTAAGATGAGACTTAAATGCTTCTACTGAGGTAGCATCTCGAACTGTTACCGGGAGGGCATTCCAGAGTACTGGAGCCCGAACGGAAAACGCTCTATAGCCCGCAGACTTTTTTTGAGCTCTAGGAATCACTAATAAGCCGGAGTCTTTTGAACGCAGATTTCTTGCCGGGACATACGGTACAATACAATCGGCAAGATAGGCTGGAGCTAGACCGTGTAGTATTTTATACGTAAGTAGTAAAACCTTAAAGTCACATCTTAAGTGCACAGGAAGCCAGTGCAGGTGAGCCAGTACAGGCGTAATATGATCAAACTTTCTTGTTCTTGTCAAAAGTCTAGCAGCCGCATTTTGTACCAACTGTAATCTTTTAATGCTAGACATTGGGAGACCCGAAAATAATACGTTACAGTAATCGAGACGAGACGTAACAAACGCATGGATAATGATCTCGGCGTCTTTAGTGGACAAAATGGAGCGAATTTTAGCGATATTACGGAGATGAAAGAAGGCCGTTTTAGTAACGCTTTTAATGTGTGACTCAAAGGAGAGAGTTGGGTCGAAGATAATACATCCTGAGAGGGACAAAAAGGAAGGGGGGAAAAAAAAGTCACTGGGGCGGAGCCAAAGTCACTGGGGCGGGGCTATAAAACAAAAAAAAAACTGTGCCGTCATGTCCTACTATAAAATTTGGCGGGAACTTACTGTTGTGTTTGACTAAAGGGGAGGTGACGGCAAACGGACACCAGGTGGCAGTAGTGTATAGAGATTTAATATATATGTTAAATCATATATCTATAATAATCAAACAATAGAAAACGAACTAAGGGAATGGAATGTGAAATATAGATTCAAAAGTGTATGTGGTGTGAGGCTAAGTGTGTAGGTTAACTGAAGTGTGTGTTACCAACGTGTTGACGAGAGTGAAGGAACGTCAAGGGAACAAGTAGGTGATCTGGGATACAAGCGGGGGGCCGTGGGGCTGAGAGGGGCGTCAAGAGATCCGAGTCCAAAGCGGGGGGGGTCAAGGATAGAGGGAGGCAGTCAAAGTCCAGAGGTAGAAGAGAGACGCACAGCTCTCTTTCCAGGCAACGGGGGGGGGGCACTGCGGAGGAGACACAAGGAAACACACTGAGAACATGGAGAGGGAAAATCACAGCATGATCGCATAACGCAGGATTACAGCTTACTGAACGTCAGTAGAGAACTAAGTTCCCGCGCTGATCCTTGGTCCACTGGTCCTCTTATACAGCCTCACGTCATTAGTCACAGGTGTGGACTGCGGCCAGCTGCAGCGGAGAGTGGGAGCGGTCCGCTTGATGAGCGCGGGGGCGTGTCCGGGTGCGCTGTCAGCGCACCCTCTGGGTGGAACCACAGCGGAGGAAGATGGAGACCGCATGTACCACAACAATATGCTCCCTGAACACTAAATTACATACTCAATGAACAGAAAGTCCACAATATGTTTTATGTTTATCATTAGTGCATCTCCTGGGTGCTAAGATTCCCCTGTCCTCAAAGCCCTATGACACTTCTATTTTGAACTATTCAATGGTTCTTGAACACACCACAGTTATAAGCTAATTGATGAGAAACTTAAAATGTATTTGATGTTGCCACAGGTAGATGTGTGTTTCATCCATTTTTTCATCACCTCATCATTGTTACCAAATGCTGGTGTTCTGTGTGAAAGCTTAACTGTTTGGTTTATAATGTTATGACGCCTGTGAGTGCTAGAGTTCCGTGTTTTTAATTTGCCACTACCAGATGTAATAAACCCTTTTTTTAAGGGGGGTATAGGTAGTGTGAGACAGTCTTAATTTGATTCAAGCAATGGTATTTGACTTTCACAAAAAAATTTAGTTTATCTTGACATTTAAAATATACTGTATATATACATACTGTGCAGTATGTGCATATATGTATGTATGTATAACATATACATTTATTTTATATATATTATGTGTGTATGTGTATATATGTATATATGTGTATGTATATACATATGTATATATATATATATATATATATATATATATATATATATATGTATATGTATGTATGTTTGTATGTATGTATGTGTGTGTGTGTGTGTGTGTGTGTGTGTGTGTGTGTGTGTGTGTATGAGTTGGGAAATTGTGTTGGATGTAAATATAAACGGAATACAATGATTTGCAAATCTGTTTCAAGCCATATTTGATTGAATGCACTACAAAGACAAGATATATGTGAGGTTTAAACTCAAACCTTATGTTTTTTTGCAAATAATAATTAACTTAGAATTCAATGGTTGCAACACGTGCCAAAGTAGTTGGGAAAGGGCATGTTCACCACTGTGTTACATCACATTTTCTTTTAACAACACTCAATAAATGTTTGGGAACTGATTGTTGAAGCTTTGAAAGTGGAATTCCTTCCCATTCTTCCTTGATGTACAGCCTAAGTTGTTCAACTGACTATGGGTTGAAAATGATTTGTTGTCGTATTTTACGCTTCATAATGCGCCACACATTTTCGATGGGAGACATGTCTGGACTGCAGGCGGGCCAGGAAAGTACCTGCACTCTTTTACTACGAAGCCACGCTGGTGTAACATGTGGCTTGGCTTTGTTTTGCTGAAATTAAGCAGGGGCGTCCATGATAACGTTGCTTGGATGACAACATATGTTGCTCCAAAACCTGTATGGACCATTCAGCATTAATGGTGCCTTCACAGATGTGTAAGTTACCCATGCCTTGGGCACTAATACACCCCCATACCATCACAGATGCTGGCTTTTGAACTTTGCGCCTATAACAATCCAGAAGGTTATTTTCCTCTTTGTTCAGGAGGACACCACATCCACAGTTTCCAAATATAATTTGACATGTGCACTCGTCAGACCACAGAACACTTTTCCACTTTGCATCAATCCATCTTAGATGAGCTCAGGCCCAGCGTAGCCGGCGGCGTTCCTGGGTGTTTTTTAAAAATGGCTTTCGCTTTGCATAGTACAGTTTTAACTTGCACTTACAGATGTAGCGACCAACTGTAGTTACTGACAGTGGTTTTCTGAAGTATTCCTGAGCCAATGTGGTGATATCCTTTACACACTGATGTCGGTTTTTGATGCAGTACCGCCTGAGGGCTCAAAGGTCCGTAATATCATCGCTTACGTGCAGTGATTTTTCCAGATTTTCTGAACCTTTTGATGATTTGCAAATCATTTTCAACCCATAGTCAGTTGAATATGCTACAAAGACAACATATTTGATGTTGAAACTCATAAACATTTTTTTTTTTGCAAATAGTCATTAACTTTAGAATTTCATGTCAGCAACACGTGACAAAGAAGTTGGGAAAGGTGGCAATAAATACTGATTAAGTTGAGGAATGCTCATCAAACACTTATTTGGAACATCCCACAGGTGTGCAGGCTAATTGGGAACAATTGGGTGCCATGATTGGGTATAAAAGCAGCTTTCATGAAATGCTAAGTAATTCACAAACAAGGGTGGGGTGAGGGTCACCACTTTGTAAGCAAATTGTCGAACTTATTTTAGAACAACATTTCTCAATGAGTTATTGCAAGGAATTTAGGGTTTTTACCATCTACTGTCAGTAAAATCATCAAAAAGTTCAGAGAATCTGGAGAAATCACTGCACGTAAGCGATGATATTACGGGCTTTTGATCCCTCAGGCGGCACTGCATCAAAAACCGACATCAGTGTGTAAAGGATATCACCACATGGGTTCAGGAACACTTCATGATACCACTGTCAGTAACTACAGCTGGTTGCTACATCTGTAAGTGCAAGTTAAAACTCTGCCATGCAAAGCCAAACCCATTTATCAACAATATCCTGAAACGCCTCCAACTTGGCTGGGCTCCCTTAAGATGGACTAATGCAGAGTGGAAAGGTGTTTTGTGGGCTGACGAGTCCACATTTCAAATTGTATTTGGAAACAGAGGACGTGGTGTCCTCCAGGACAAAGAGGACATTAACCATTCGGATCTTTATAGGCGCAAAGTTCAAAAGCCAGCATCTGTGATGGTATGGGGGTGAATGGGCAACTTACAGATCTGTGAAGGCATCATTAATGCTGAATGGTCCATCCAGGTTTTGGAGTAACATATGTTGTCATCCAAGCAACGTTATCATGGACGCCCCTGCTTATTTCAGCAAGACAAGTGTTGCAACAGCATGGCTTCGTAAAAAGTACTTTCCTGGCCCGCCTTCCAGTCCAGACTTTGATTGAATGATTGATTGATTGAAACTTTTTTTTAGTAGATTGCACGGTTCAGTGCACATTCCGTACAATTGACCTCTAAATGGTAACACTTGAATACGTTTTTCAACTTGTTTAAGTCGGGGTCCATGTTTAATCAATTCATGGTACAAATATATACCATCAGCATAATACAGTCATCACACAGGTTAACATGTCTCCCAGTGAAAATGTGGGGCGCATTATGAAGCGTAAAATACGACAACAAGACCCCGCACTGTTGAATGACTGAAGCTGTACTCCAATCAAATATGGTAAAGAATTCCACTTTCAAAGCTTCAACAATTAGTTTACTTGATTTCCATACGTTTATTGAGTGTTGTTAAATGAAAAAATGATGTAACAAAGTGGTGAACATGTCCTTTCCCAACTACTTTGGCACCTGTTGCAACAAAGAAATTCTAAGTTACTCATTATTTGCAAAAAAAATAATGTTTATGAGTTTGAACATCAAATATTTTGTCATTGTAGTGCATTAAATTAAATATGGGTTGCAAATCATTGTATTCCGTTTATATTTATATCTAACACAATTTCTCAACTCATATGGAAACGGGGTTTGTATGTGTTTATGTATATAGATATAGATAGAGAAATATAGATATACATATGTTATAAATTACATTTTATGGGTCTCTTGTATGTACCCTGCCTTCCGCCCGATTGTAGCTGAGATAGGCGCCAGCGCCCCCCGCGACCCCGAAAGGGAATAAGCGGTAGGAAATGGATGGATGGATGCATGGGTCTCTTGTATGACATTCTCACTTGTTTCCCTATTTCAATACCCCTACACAACACTTGCACACTTGCTAATGTCAGAATAACCAACTCAACAACCTCCATCACTCTCTTTGTGCCTCAGTCGGTGTCATATGCCCAGTTCCTGTTCCCCACTAACGCCTTGGTGAGGCAGAAGCCGTCTTTCACCAGCGACCTGACGCTACAAATTCCCCTGTCCAGGAGCACTCATAGCATGCCGGGCAGGAGCTCTCCTCCGAGTAGGTTGAATAGCACTGTGGGACTGGACCTAGGTAAAAACACACACATTCTTCACATAATCATTTAAAATGTTGCATACAGAGCAAGATGCACTTAATAGACCAAAGTATCAAACAAAACAAATCTTTTTTGGAATTGATTAAATCCTGAATGCCTGAAATAAAGACATAAAACAAGAGCAGTTTATTACCTTTGCAAAAGAATCAGATAATGACCCCCATTACATGCAAATTAATTACATCAGCTACCCCCACAAAAGAAAGGAGCCGATGTGACTCGGGGAAAAAAAAGATTAAAAAAAACTACTTACTTGACACTTGGGTGGCAACATTTGTTCAAGACCCCATACTGTTTGTTACTATAGAGCAGTGGTTCTCAAATGGGGGTAAGCGTACCCCTGGGGGTACTTGTAGGTATGTCAAGGGGTACGTGAGATTTTTTTTTGATATTCTAAAAATAGCAACAATTCAAAAATCCTTTATAAATATATTTATTGAATAATACTTCAACAAAATATGAATGTAAGGTCATAAACTGTGAGAAGAAATGCAACAATATTCAGTGTTGACAGCTAGATTTTTTTTGTGGACATGTTCCATAAATATCGATGTTAAAGATTTCTTTTTTTGTGAAGAAATATTTAGAATTAAGTTCATTAATCCAGATGGATCTCTATTACAATTCCCAAAGAGGGCACTTTAAGTTGATGATTACTTCTATGTGTAGAAATCTTGATTTATAATTCAATTACTTGTTTATTTTCCAACAAGTTTTTAGTTAATTTTATATCTTTTTTTTCTTACAAATAGTTTAAGACCACTATAAATTAGCAATATTTTGCACTGTTATACAATTTAATAAATCAGTAACTGATGACATAGTGTTGTATTTTACTTTTTTTTCACTTTTTTTCAACCAAAAATGCTTTGCTCTGATTAAGGGGTACTTGAATTAAAAAAAATTTTTCACAGGGGGTACATCACTGAAAAAAGGTTGAGAACCACTGCTATAGAGGACAGATTCAAAGCCTCATGATACTCCACAAATGCTCATCATACTCCTGCTTAGAGGTTCATTAAAGGTGACCTATAATGCAAAACCAACTTTTTTTACCTGTTGGTACCTGTTATTGTCTATTTAGTATCCCCGTGAGTCCTGAAAGTCTAAAATCAAACCTTGGAGGCATGGCGGAGACCTTTACAAAACAATCTTGCCTTCTTCCAATCTTACTCCGAACAAGCCGTTTGGAATTCGAGACTTTAGTGCGGTAATTTTTTTGCCAAAGTTACGTCAGCAAATATCTCCATATATGAGGTATACCCGAAGAGCTTTGCGTAAATCTGTAATTTTTATTCAGTTGTAGTCATTAAGTTCTTATGTTTCTCTATCCTTTGTTGTGGGGTGGACTGCCTCTTACATGCAAATGCTAGCTGATATCCTATGCTGTTGCCATTTCTTATACAAAGTAGTATACAGTTATAACTTATAAATGTCAGTAGACTCGATATGGAAACGCAAAAAACAACAACATGGATGACAAGGTGGAGAAGTAGTTGAAGAAGGCTAAGCCTATAGGAGGGCTTCGGCACAAAATTAGACTACCCCCACAACAGCGCAATTTGAAGGACTTGAAAATTGTCTGTAAAACTAAATCTATGCAACATTTTGACCAAAGCACTACCATACCTTGTTATGTACGCCACATTGAAGTCTTTGAAGATTTAAATATCCCAGAAAAAATCACAATATGACCCTTTTAAGACTTTTAGAATGAACTACAAAAGAGATAGTTGGTAGCAGGATATCCTTGCGGTCCAGCATCAATGATTTCTGACCTCACAAATGTGCTTATGGATGAAAAGACAAACATCCCCACAGACACATGCTAACATTTTAAAGAAAGTCCAGAAGAGTGAAACGTTTTATAACTGCAAATGTTGCACCAACTATATTCTTCTATTTCTGTGCCCTGTACATGTGGAGAACAGGTGGCCATGCTCTTCAGTGTATTGTTACAATAATTTCTTCAGCATGACCTTTACACATTTAAACACATGAATATTTTTGATTAATAAGTAATTTTTTCAGTAATTTCACCAAAGGGACTATGTGATAGTTACGTGGAAAGGATGGTAAGAAGGAAAACCAACATAATGAAGAGATGAGGAGAAAGTATTGCTGCAGCTGTGCTGGGGCGTACACACACCACATGTCTCATTTGTTACATGCAAACACACTCACAGCAACAGAAACTTTTCTTACTCACAAGTCTTGAAACCTTCATTAACACGAAACAGCTGTGTTTGTGTATGCCCTTGTTCTACAACTATTATCTAGTATTTTTTAACACATCTCCATTATATGACTGCAATTTTGCCTACAAGTCACATTGCAATTTTAATAGATTTTTTAAAGTAAGATGTACATTTGCAGCAGTATTTTCCTTCTTTTTTTTTTTCTTTTTAGAGCCAAATTTAATAAATGAAAATGGCTGAGAGCTACTCGTCTTTGTAAAATTTATTTTCATCGCTTGTTCAGCCCAAGCTTATTTTGCCAGAATAAACATAAGCAAAATGTTGGTGTCCACAACTCATATTTTGTATCAAAATACCAAAATAAATAATTCTTGAAATCGTATATGAAACTTTTGCTGGTGTTAAACAATTATTGCAGTGATTTTAGAGTCAATGATAGAGGGTCATAGGCTTGATTGAGAACGCGATTCCTTATTGGACAAACAATACACAAATGCACATATAAAATCATGTGGATATGGTTATACCGGTACATACATGTGTTATTCACTTGAAATAAAAAAAATATATACACCAACCTAACACAAAATCACTACTACAGTACAGCACTACAAGGAAAAGTTAGAAACAAG
>NC_084616.1:54746913-54834413 GCF_033978795.1 Nerophis ophidion
ATATAAACCATTGTATGTGAATGCTTCCATTAAAATCTCCTGATGATTGAGGGAACCCCTCATGAAACAGTTCTGTAGAGATGAAGTAGTCTTGTGATTTTTTCCCACACCTACATATATATATATGTATGTATATATGTATGTATATATATATATGTATGTATATATGTATGTATATATATATGTATATATGTATATATGTATATATATATATATATATATATATATATATATATATATATATATATATATATATATATATATATATATATATATATATATGTATGTATATATGTATATATATATGTATGTATATATGTATATATGTATATATATATGTATGTATATATGTATATATATATATATATATATATGTATATATATATGTATGTATATATATGTATGTATATATATGTATGTATATATATGTATGTATATATATGTATGTATATATATATGTATATGTATATATATATGTATATACATGTATGTATGTATATATATGTATATGTATATATATATGTATATACATGTATGTATGTATATATATGTATATACATATATGTATGTATATATATATATATATGTATATATATGTATGTATATATGAATGTATGTATATATGTATGTATGTATATATATGTATGTATATATGTGTGTACGTATATGTGTATATATATGTATGTGTATATATGTACGTATAAATATATGTGTATGTATTTGTATGTATATATATATGTATGTATAAATATGTGTGTATGTATATGTGTATATATATGTATATATATATATATACTGTGTATATATATATATATACATATATATATATATATATATATATATATATATATACATATACATATATATATATATATAAAGTGTGTGTGTGGGGGGGGGGAAATCACAAGACTACTTCATCTCTACAGAACTGTTTCATGAGGGGTTCCCTCAATAATCAGGAGATTGGACTCTCAGAAAACTAGCGCACACAAGCTAGCAAGCTACGGAGTTTGCCGTCAATGTATTTATTTGGACATGTTGAATTATAAATGTGTAATGTATTATTGTGTAATCTTGTTTCCATCCATTTCCTACCGCTTGTCCCTTTTGGGGTCGCGCGGTGTCGATGGAGCCCAGTTCAGCTGCATTCGGGCAGAAGCAGCGTACACCCTGGACAGGTCGCCACCTCATCACAGGGCCAACACAGATAGAAAGACAACATTCACACTCACATTCACACACTCGGGTCAATTTTTAGTGTTGCCAATCAACCTATCCCGAGGTGCATATTTTTGGAGGTGGGAGGAAGCCGGAGTACCCGGAGGGAACCCACGCAGTCACGGGGAGAACATGCAAACTCCACACAGAAAGATCCCGAGCCTGGGATTGAACCCAGGACTACTCAGGACCTTTGTATTGTAAGGCAGACGCACTAACCCCTCTAACACCATGCAGCCCAAAAAAGACAAGATATTCAAAGTTATGGATTTGAACCCAGTACTACTTGCTAGAGAGGCAGCAGTCTTAACCATTGAGCTATCCTGGGTCTTGATCTTGTTTCCATGTTAGAAATAAATAAAAACACAGGAAGAAAGAAAGAAGAACTTCCTGCCCATACTAATTTACTGATTGAATTCAAATTTCACTCTTGTGAAATGTTTCTAATCAAACACTTTTGTTTCTTCTTTTTTAACAGGAAGTTGGTGTCAGCTGCCTGTATCTTATTGGCTGCCAAGATTAGCAGTGACCTTAAGAAACAGGAAGTCAAACACCTCATTGACGTAAGATACACGTTTTATTTGGAAAATTCCTGTTGTACCACTACGTCACCATTGACATTTCCACTTCATTAGAAGAACCTGCGGATACTTTACATTAGAGTGTATTTTTATACGTGCATTAACATCATCACACATCAGATCACTGAACATTCTAACGTAAAAGTGTATCAGTATGTAACACTTGTAACACAGTATGTTTCCCTGTCTCTGCTGTGTCTTGTAGAAGCTGGAGGAACGCTTCAGGATAAGTAGGCGGGAGCTGATAACGTTTGAGTTTACCATCCTGGTGGCCCTGGAGATGGCGCTCTACCTCCCGGAGAGTAAAGTCATGCCACATTACAGGCGGCTTGTGCAGCGCCAGCAGTTGTAGCTTCATGAACACATCTATATTTACTGCTGATTTGCAGTTTTTAAATATGCATTTGTTTCCACAAGCTGTCCCTTGTGTATGGTAGTGGACAGCTGAGTAGCATTCTGACTAGAACTCCACCTCATTTTATCTACCTGAGTTCAACAAATGGAGACATGTCCAATCCTCTGCATACATAATCCATAAGGAATCATGTGACGTGAATCAATCACACCTGTCCATGGAGGCTTTTGTGACTTGTTTCATGCCGCATGAAGAATGACAAAAGTAGAAGTTATTTTATTGCAGGCGATAAACACACAGCAAGTTATCCTTTGGGAAATATCACTGTTTGACAGGGACTGGACTTAACCAGCAATACCAAGCCTCCAAGAAATTCCAGAAGATTCCTGTGAAATGTAAACCTTACAGTGCACACCAGGATTTGATGTAGTTCTCCTAATCAACTTTTCCAGATGACAAAAACTACACTCAGACAGACGGAACCACTTGGGTCTTTTGCTACTTTGTTTTAAAGGAACAATCTGCCACCATATTATGCACTTCTAACCAGTAGAGGGCAGCATTACCTACAAAACCCTATATTTACTGATGAGTTCTTGCTGTAAAGCAGAATCCTACAGTATTAGGGGCACTGGTCTGGTTCCCCTCAGCTCACACCAAAGGTTTTTTTTTTTGGCAAAACGTATATAAAGTAAAAAGAATGGACCAGCAGTCTCTGCTGCTTATGCACTTTGTCTTGTTGTCATGTTTTAAACCTCAAACGAACAAAGATATTTTTCTACAATGTAGTTTTGTATATTGTAATGCTGTGCTTGCTGGTTTTTCTATTCACCTCGGAACAAGCGGATGTTGTTCCCACTTTCAAATGTATTTAGTATTTTAGTAGTAAAAAATGTGTCTTCTCTACATTAGAGACTTGATTCTATGCAGCATTTATTGATGACTGACCTTGTTTCCTATTGGATGTCATTGCACACTTGGCTATTTACTGTATGTCTTCCATTTATTTATTACTCTTTCTACATTTAAGTTTATTTGAAGTTACGTTTCTATCATTTTGTATTTGGTTTTTTACTGACAATGTGGTAAATAAGACTGCATCACTCTTCTTCTGTTATCCTCTCCTTCACAATGTTACTAGTGAGTAGCGAAACGATGCTGAAGCATAGATGCATCATGAAAGACAAGGAGTGAAACTGTGTCTCTACATGTGTGTGTCACTTTAAGACATGACCAATAAATCTGCTGTGTGGTTTGATTGTGAAGCGCCCAATTGTGTTTTTTAGGAAGAACCTCTTTCGGCTCACGAATAACGGTTTGTACTAAATGCCATTGTTGTTGTTTTTTGTCGCTATCATCAATCTAAAATTCTAAATGGAACTAAGTAAAGCAGTGGTCCCCAACAACCGGGCCGCAGAAGATTTTTATTATTATTATTTATTTTATTACTTTTTTTTTTTTTTAATTAAATCAACATGAAAAACACAAGATACACTTACAATTAGTGCACCAACCAAACCCCCAAAAAAACTCCCGTTTTCATGACAAAAACCTCCCTTTTTCATGGCAAAGAAAAACCCCCCCCCCGCCCGCTGGGCCGCGGGACAAACTATCAAGCGTTGATCGGTCCGCAGCTACAAAAAGGTTGGGGACCATGGAAGTAAAGGATAAATTTCAAAGTGTGGGATCATTTTCATGGATTTTATAGCACTTTCGTATTGTGAGGCAGACGCACTAACCCCTCTTCCACCGTGAAGCCCACAGCAATACCATAACAATGCAATCCAATTCAAAAACCAAACCTGACCCAGCAACACTCAGAACTGCAATAAACAGAGCAATTGAGGAGACACAGAAGAAACCAAAAGTAGTGAAACAAAAATGAATATTATCAACAACAGTATCAATATTAGTAATCATTTCAGCATAGCAGTGATTAAAAATCTCTCATTGACATTATCATTAGACATTTATAAAAATAAAAATAGTGTCACAGTAGCTTACACTTGCATCGCATCTCATAAGCTTGACAACACACTGTCCAATGTTTTCACAAAGATAAAATAAGTCATATTTTTGGTTCGTTTAATACTTAAAACAAATTTACATTATTGCAATCAGTCGATAAGACATTGTCCTTTACAATTATAAAAGCTTTATTTTTTTTGAATATACTACTCTGTTTGCATATCAGCAGACTGGGGTAGATCCTGCTGAAATCATATGTATTGAATGAATACAGAATCGTTTTGAATCGAAAAAATATCGTTTCTTAATTGAGAAACAAACCGAATCGAAAAAATCGATATATTATCGAATCTTGACCCCAAGAATCGATATTGAATCGAATCGTGGGGCACCCAAAGATTTGCAGCCTTAATTGTGAGTGTAATTTACCTTTATGTTTTTGTATCTGAAGCAGCAATAGCTATCCTCCATGAAAACATACTTTGTATGATCGCATTAATTTTGTCTTAAAATCCAGTTTAGAAAAGTACTTAATCTTGGATACAGTATACAATCCTCCATATTGGCAGAAACATTCATTTAATTCAATTTAATTCCAAGAAATCAAAAAATATTTTTGCATCTGACAAAAAACACCCACAAACGCTGGCTTACCCTAATAAAAATGCCAAGTTTGTTATAAATACAGTTTGAAAAAAAAGAAGAAAAAAAATGCTGGCTTCCGCTAGCTTGAGTGCCCCTACTTCTCCCTGTGTGGCGAGTCAGAGTACTGCTGAGGCATTGAACTGCAAGTTGATAATGTATCACCCCTTACCTTGAGGCAGAGGTACTTGCTGCCTCAAGACCTGCCTTTTTCCACGTGGCAACAAGCATGCACCCCCTCGCACGCACACGCTCAATACACACTGTGTGTAGCCGTGGAGGCACCACCTGTGTCTGCCTCACTTCTTATCTGCATTGTTTTGATTAGGAAACATGGAATTTCCACGATTTTGACTATGAAAATGATCAAAATATACAGGAACCACACCAAAATCACATAGAAAGCATAAGCCAAAAGAGAAATATTAAAAAATATTTTATTTTATTACTTTTTTTTTTTTTTTAACATCTCATGGTTAAGCCACCTGTGCCTCACTTGCCTCCCCTGACAGCACGTCACTGGTAAACCGCAAGGGGAGGAGAACGTTTTCTCCTACGCGTGTTTGTTTATTCTATAATGTTGTCAATTTTAAGATTCACAGTCTTAGATTTATTTTACAGTGGCTGACTGAAGAAGAATGACGGAACATCTGTGGGAAAAAGACCATCTAAGCCACCAAACCAGGTAGTTTGATCTGTTCCATATGGTCTTTCCAAGAGTAACTATCCAAAAGGGCTCCCCTAAGTGTGTCTCCCTCAGAGTATGTCCCTACAAAGTATGCCAATTGCGCCTTCTCTGCCCAGCAAATATAGTCCATAGCAAGCTTTAAACCACAGGAGTCCTCTGGCACGTCCCCACCTCTGCTTGGTCATCTGGCCTTGTCTTGTAGGGGTGATGTATCTGGCTTCCATCATTTCCTCACACTATCTTGTTAATTCCAGCATCTCTAGATCTTCTGATCAACTGATAGCATCACTTCAAACTTCCTGAGAGCCATGAATTTATGACTGTGACCCAAAGGTTACCATAAGGCTATTTACATTTCAAAGGAATGACTCGGAACCAAGAAAGGGAACGGATGAGAGCTCTAAGGTGAACAAATTCATATTATTCCTATATTAGGAAGGTACATACATGCACAATACCTCCATCCATCCATCCATCCATCATCTTCCGCTTATCCGAGGTCGGGTCGCGGGGGCAGCAGCCTAAGCAGGGAAGCCCAGACTTCCCTATCTCCAGCCACTTCGTCTAGCTCTTCCCGGGGGATCCCGAGGCGTTCCCAGGCCAGCCGGGAGACATAGTCTTTCCAACGTGTCCTGGGTCTTCCCCGTGGCCTCCTACCAGCTGGACGTGCCCTAAACACATCCCTAGGGAGGCGTTCGGGTGGCATCCTGACCAGATGCCCGAACCACCTCATCTGGCTCCTCTCGATGTGGAGGAGCAGCGGCTTTACGTTGAGCTCCTCCCGGATGGCAGAGCTTCTCACCCTATCTCTAAGGGAGAGCCCCGCCACCCGGCGGAGGAAACTCATTTCGGCCGCTTGTACCCGTGATCTTATCCTTTCGGTCATGACCCAAAGCTCATGACCATAGGTGAGGATGGGAACGTAGATCGACCGGTAAATTGAGAGCTTTGCCTTCCGGCTCAGCTCCTTCTTCACCACAACGGATCGATACAACGTCCGCATTACTGAAGACGCCGCACCGATCCGCCTGTCGATCTCACGATCCACTCTTCCCCCACTCGTGAACAAGACTCCTAGGTACTTGAACTCCTCCACTTGGGGCAGGGTCTCCTCCCCAACCCGGAGATGGCACTCCACCCTTTTCCGGGCGAGAACCATGGACTCGGACTTGGAGGTGCTGATTCTCATTCCGGTCGCTTCACACTCGGCTGCGAACCGATCCAGTGAGAGCTGAAGATCCCGGCCAGATGAAGCCATCAGGACTACATCATCTGCAAAAAGCAGAGACCTAATCCCGTGGCCACCAAACCGGAACCCCTCTCCTCTCTTAGCTGCTATCTTACCGTGGTAGAGGAGTTTGCGTGTCCCAATGATCCTAGGAGCTATGTTTTCCGGGGGCTTTCATGCCCCCTGGTAGGGTCTCCCAAGACAAACAGGTCCTAGGTGAGTGATCAGACAAAGAGCAGCTCAAAGACTTCTATGGAATTACAACGAAATGAACCCAGATTTCCCTCGCCCGGACGTGGGTCACCGGGGCCCCGCTCTGGAGCCAGGCCCGGAGTTGGGGCACGATGGCGAGCGCCTGGTGGTCGGGCCTGTTCCCATGGGGCCCGGCCGGGCACAGCCCGAAGAGGCAACGTGGGTCATCCCTCCAATGGGCTCACCACTCATAGGAGGGGCCATAGAGGTCGGGTGCATTGTGAGCTGGGCGGCAGCCGAAGGCAGGGCACTTGGCGGTCCGATCCTCGGCTACAGAAGCTAGCTCTTGGGACATGCACAATACACATCATCATAATAGATAGATAGTACTTTATTGATTCCTTCAGGAGAGTTCCCTCAGGAAAATTAAAATACATATCTATGTATATATGTATAGACACGTGTGTGTGTGTGTGTGTGTATATACAAACCGCGTTTCCATATGAGTTGGGAAATTGTGTTGGATGTAAATATAAACGGAATACAATGATTTGCGAATCCTTTTCAACCCATATTCAATTGAATGCACTGCAAAATGTCAAACTAATAAACTTTTTTTTTTTTTGCCAATAATAATAAACTTAGAATTTCATGGCTGCAACACGTGCCGAAGTAGTTGGAAAAGGGCATGTTCACCACTGTGTTACATCACCTTTTCTTTTAACAACACTCAATAAACCCTTGGGAACTAAGGAGACAAGTTTTTGAAGCTTTTCAGGTTGAATTCTTTCCCATTCTTGTTTTATGTACAGCTTAAGTTGTTCAACAGTCCGGGGTCTCCGTTGTGGTATTTTAGGCTTCATAATGCGCCACGTATTTTCAATGGGAGACAGGTCTGCACTACAGGCAAGCCAGTCTAGTACCCGTACTCTTTTACTATGAAGCCACGCTGTTGTAACACGTGACTTGGCATTGTGTTGCTGAAATAAGCAGGGGCGTCCATGACAACGTTGCTTGGAGGGCAACATATGTTGCTCCAAAACCTGTATGTACCTTTCAGCATTATGGTGCCTTCACAGATGTGTAAGTTACCCATGCCTTGGGCACTAATGCACCCCCATACCATCACACATGCTGGCTTTTGAACTTTGCATCTAGAATAGTCCTGATGGTTCTTTTCCTCTTTGGTCTGAAGGACATGAAGTTCACCGTTTCCAAAAAAACAAATTGAAATGTGGACTCGTCAGACCACAGAACACTTTTCTACTTTGCATCAGCCCATCTTAGCTGAGCTCGGGCCCAGCGAAGCTGGCGGCGTTTCTGGGTGTCGTTGATAAATGGATTTGGCTTTGCATAGTAGTTTTAACTTGCACTTACAGATGTAGCGACAAACTGTATTTACTGACAGTGGTTTTCTGAAGTGTTCCTGAGCCCATGTGGTGATATCCTTTACACACTGATGTCACTTTTTGATGCAGTACCGACTGAGGGAACGAAGGACCGTTATATCATCGCTTACGTGCAGTGATTTCTCTAGATTCTCTGAACCTTTTGATAGTATTACGGACCGTAGATGGTAAAATTCCTAAATTTCTTACAATAGCTCGTTGAGAAATGTTGTTCTTAAACTGTTTGACAGTTTGCTCACGCATTTGTTCACAAAGTGGTGACCGTTTACCAATCCTTGTTTGTGAATGACTGAGCATTTCACGGAAGCTGCTTTTACACCCAATCATGGCACCCACCTTTTCCCAATTAGCCCGCACACCAAATAAGTTCCAAATAAGTGTTTGATGAGAATTCCTCAACTTTCAGTATTTATTGCCACCTTTCCCAACTTCCTTGTCACGTGTTGCTGGCATCAAATTCTAAAGTTAATGATTATTTGCAAAAAAAAAAGTGTTTATCAGTTTGAACATCGAATAAGTTGTCTTTGGAGCATATTCAACTGAATATGAGTTGAAAATGATTTGCAAATCATTGTATTCCGTTTATATATATATCAAACACAATTTCCCAACTCATATGGAAACAGGGTTTGTATGTACAAACGTTTGTATGTATCCAAATGCTGGCTAACTTGCAGCACTGCAGAATACTCTGCAGTGCACTGAGCTACCATGACAAACGCAGGGACTATAGCCCAACAGGCCCCAACCAAGACGGGCATCCAGAAGGGTTGGACATGGGACCTAGGGGCCCCAGACATGCAGCCCGGCTACAGTAGCCTAAGGCGCTGACACCCCCACCAGACAAGTAGGCTCCATGAGTGCCCCCCCAAAAAATGTTTTATATCTGTGTTGGCCCTGCGATGAGGTGGCGACTTGTCCAGGGTGTACACCGCCTTCCGCCCGATTGTAGCTGAGATAGGCGCCAGCACCCCCCGCGACCCCAAAAGGGAATAAGCGGTAGAAAATGGATGGACATACATATATAGACACATACATATGTATATATATAAATATATATGTATATATATCACACGTATACAAACCCCGTTTCCATATGAGTTGGTGAAATTTTTTTTGGGTGCAAATAATCGTTTACTTTAGAATTTGATGCCTGCAACACGTGACAAAGAAGCTGGGAAAGGTGGCAATAAATACTGATAAAGTTGAGGAATGCCCATTAAACACTTATTTGGAACATCCCAGAGGTGTGCAGGCTAATTGAGAACAGGTGGGTGCCATGATTGGGTATAAAAACTGCTTCCCAAAAAATGCTCAGTCTTTCACAAGGAAGAATGGGGCGAGGTACACCCCCCAGTTCGTCGCTACATCTGTAAGTGCAGGTTAAAGCTCTACTATGCAAAGCGAAAGCCCAACCTGAAATTGGGATCTCCTGGCTGAGTAATGTTTTAATATTGGTTTATTTTTCCCAAAGTACCTGATTGATGTGTGTGAGTCTAGTGATTTAAACCAAATTTGAGAAGGTTTGGTGGGAATCATTGAAAAGGATAATTAACTCTGTGTAAGACCATCATTTTCACGGAAGACACCCTTCCCGTAAGTGAGATGGGCAGTGTCTTCCAAAGTGCCAGATCATCCTCAATCGATTTTAAGATTGTGGAGTAAACCAAGCCATTCAGATCTGACAAGGTGGAGGAAGTATTGATACCCAGGAATTTAATGTTTCATTTGTGCAGTGGAATCGATGAGGTGCTCTGAAAGTCAAAGTTAATGGGTGACACTGTAGATTTGGACCAGTTGATGGAGTAATCTGAAATGTAAGTACATGTAATCTGAACAATGTGGATATAGTAGGAAAATTAATATATAAACTATATTGCCAGAAGTATTTGGCCACCTGCCTTGACTCACATATGAACTTGAAGTGCCATCCCATTCCTAACCCATGGGGTTTAATATTATGTCAATCCACCTTTTGGAGCTATTATAATATTAATAATAATGATAATAATAATAATAATAGTAATAATGGATTAGATTTATATTGCGCTTTTCTATTATTAGATACTCAAAGCGCTCACAGAGAAGTGGGAACCCATCATTCATTCACACCTGGTGGTGGTAAGCTACATCTGTAGCCACAGCTGCCCTGGGGTAGACTGACGGAAGCGTGGCCGCCAGTTTGCGCCTCGGCCCCTCCGACCACCACCTATCATTCATTCATCATTCATTCACCAGTGTGATTGGCACCAGGGGCAAGGGTGAAATGTCCTGCCCAAGGACACAACGGCAGCGATTTGGATGTCAATAGGTGGGGAGCGAACCTGCAACCCTCAGGTTTCTGGCACAGCCGATCTACCCACTACGCCATGCCGCCCCTGTTATAACTTCAACTCTTCTGGGAAGGCTGTCCACAAGGTTGCGGAGTGTGTTTATAGGAATTTTTGACCATTCTTCCAAAAGCGCATTGGTGAGGTTACACACTGATGTTGGTCGAGAAGGCCTGGTTCTTAGTCTCTATTCTAATTCATCCCAAAGGTGTTCTATTGGGTTTGGGTCAGGACTCTGTGCAGGCCAGTCAGGTTCATCCACCTAGACTCTGTCATCCATGTCTTTATGGACCTTGCTTTGTGCACTTGTGCACAGTCATGTTGGAAGAGAAAGGTGGCCTGCTCCAAACTATTTCCACAAGTTTGGGAGCATGAAATTGTCCAAAATATGTTGGTATCCTGGGGCATTCAAAGTTCCTTTCACTGGAGCAAAGTGGCCAAGCCCAACTCCTGAAAAAAAAATCCCACACCATAATTCTTCCTCCACCAAATTTCAAACTCGCCACAATGCAGTACGAAACGTACCGTTCTCCCGGCAACCTCCAAACCCAGACTCATCCATCAGATTGCCAGATGGAAAAGCATGATTCATCACTCCAGAGAACGCGTCCTATGACAGTTCCACGCTAGAACTCACTGAGCTCCTGAGAGCGGCCCATTCTTTCACAAATGTTTGTGGAAACAGTCTCCATGCCTAAGTGCTTGATTTTATACATCAACGGGCCAAGTGATTAGTACAACTGATTATATTCATTTGGATGAGTGGACAAATACTTTTGGCAATATAGTATATCATCAGCATAAAGGTTTCTTTTATGATGAACGGTTGCAGTGTGGATGCCTTTAATATTTGCACGCCGTCGAATTGCGTTTGCAAGAGGTTTAATAAATACAACAAACAATGACGGAGAAAGTGGACACCCTTGCCTGGTGCCCCTCATAAGAGGAAATCTTGGAGTGATTTGGCTGCTAGTTCTAACTGAAGCCGTGGGAAAACTATATAGAACTTTGCACCATGCTAAAAAGGAGTCTAAGAATCCAAATTTCTGTAGTGTAGCTTGAAGAAAATACCACTTCACTCTATCAAACGCTTTTTCAGCATAAACTGAAACAACAGCGGTTTTTAGATTATGGATAATAGAATAGTCTATCAGATTGAGTAGACGGCGAATATTGTTGGACGATTGTCTCCCTTTGCTGAAACCTGTTTGATCAGAATGGGACGGCGTGGCAAAGTGGTAGAGTGGCCGTGCGCAATCCGAGGGTCCCTGGTTCAAATCCCACCTAGTACCAACCTCGTCACGTCCGTTGTGTCCTGAGCAAGACACTTCACCCTTGCTCCTGATGGGTGCTGGTTGGCACCTTGCATGGCAGCTCCCTCCATCAGTGTGTGAATGTGTGTGTGAATGGGTAAATGTGGAAGTAGTGTCAAAGCACTTTGAGTACCTTGAAGGTAGAAAAGCGCAATACAAGCACAACCCATTTATTTATAATGTAGCGACTTTTTCTAATCTTTGAGCTAATACTTTACAGATAATTTTACGATCAACATTAATTAGGGAGATTGGTCGGTAACTGGACAGAAATGTTGGGTCTTTATCAGTTTTTAGCAAGAGATGTGTATAGCAAAATTCATATTTGGAGGAAGGAATGAGTTTTCTTTCATCTCTGAAGCCATTTTTGTAAATATTGGAGCGAGCAGTGATCAGAATTGTCACTGCAGGTTCCATAAGAAAAGGCCGGACCTTTCTGTTAAGTTCCGTGTGGATCCCAAAATGCAGAGATGGCAAAAAGTCTTCATCTCTATTGTGACAAAACACAATAAGGCTGCATACAAAAGGCCATGGCGGCAAAGACTTGCACACCATGAAAAAACTACAAAGAAAACCCATCCATCCATTCATCCATTTTCTACCGCTTATTCCCTTTTGGGGTCGCGGGGGGCGCTGGCGCCTATCTCAGCTACAATCAGGCGGAAGGTAGGGTACACCCTGGACAAGTCGCCACCTCATCGCAGGGCCAACACAGATAGACAGACAACATTCACACTCACATTCACACACTAGGGCCAATTTAGTGTTGCCAATCAACCTATCCCCAGGTGCATGTCTTTGGAAGTGGGAGGAAGCCGGAGTACCCGGAGGGAACCCACGCATTCACGGGGAGAACATGCAAACTCCACACAGAAAGATCCCGAGCCTGGATTTGAACCCAGGACTGCAGGAACTTCGTATTGTGAGGCAGACGCACTAACCCCGAAAACCAAAGTACAAAAATAACTACGCTAGGCAAGGTGAGGAAGTACTGGGCTGACCTGGGAAACTGGACGAGGACTTTCTCCTGCGGGACCATGGAAGACGTGGCTGTGGCAACCGAGTACAAAGCTGTGGTAGCAACTAGCTGGGCCAGATGACTTAAATAGGGGCGTATTAATTGGTTCCAGGTGAGCCCTGAGCTCCTTAGCCTACCGCACGCCACACTGTGGGGAGTGACAGCGTCAGAAAACATGTACAAGAAGGAAGGAATATTACCTTAGAACCTTAGACATGACGTGGTGTTTAATAAGGCTTGCAGCATGCAGCTTGTAATGTCTCTTAAGATTTTACACAAAAAAAACTTTAATAAGGTATTAAATATATTTAAAGATGGCATTGCCATATTTAGAAGTGATTGTATAACAGTTCCTTCTTGAATATATAAACTCCCATCCAGCTATCAATGTATCCAATGTTCTATGCACATGCCAGTCTTCCCAATGAGATAACCTGGAAGTACTGTCATTACACTTAAATATGACTTAAAATGATAAACGGGTTGTACTTGTATAGCGCTTTTCTACCTTCAAGGTACTCAAAGCGCTTTGACACTACTTCCACATTTACCCATTCACACACACATTCACACACTGACGGAGGGAGCTGCCATGCAAGGCGCCAACCAGAACCCATCAGGAGCAAGGGTGAAGTGTCTTGCTCAGGACACAACGGACGTGACCAAGTTGGTACTAGGTGGGATTTGAACCAGGGACCCTCGGGTTGCGCACGGCCACTCTCCCACTGCGTCACGCCGTCCCTAAATATCGACTTAAATATCTTTCAAGTTTCCTTGGACGCCATAGTGTAATGTAGAGATTATCTGATTCATGTATGGGTTATTGTCACTGGGTGATAATAATCATATTAATACATTCTTATTATAATAAAAATTCTGGTATTTTTTTTATCAAAATGCAGCCGAGAGAGGCTCCAGCATCCCCCGCGACCCCAAAAGGGACAAGCGGTAGAAAATGGAATAATGGATGGATTATTATCAGGGCATCCATGGGAGTTAAGTCTCCTATGTTCTTAACTTGATTGGCAACACTAAATTGGCCCTAGTGTGTGAATGTGAGTGCTGTCAGTCTATGTGTTGGCCCTGTGATGAGGTGGCGACTTGTCCAGGGTGTACCCTGCCTTCTGCCCGATTGTAGCTGAGATAGGCGCCAGCGCCCCCCGTGACCCCACAAGGGAATAAGCAGTAGAAAATGGATGGATGGATGTTTTTTAAAAACTAGTGATGCCTCTGTTTCAAACTTTAATCAAGGTTCCTTGAACGCACCACAATTATTACCTATAAAAGTGAAACTTAAAGATAACTTTCTGCGACGCTGCCACAAATAGATTTATTATAGTTTTCTACCGCCTCATCCTGGTTCCCAAGGCTGGCGCTTTGTGTGAATAAATGAATGTGAGCTTTGATGACCTCATGACATCTGTGTTGAGTAAACAATGAAGCGTTCCATGCTGGGTTTGTAGGTTGTGCTGGACATTTCTATTTTGATTCAAACAACGCAATTATTGAACTCTGACAGTAAATTACTTTTATCTGAACTTTGATGACTCATATTTTAAAATTGGTGGATTTAAATTTAAACTGCTGTTTAATGTTTTATTTTTTTGTTGTCGTTGTTGTTTTTTTTTAGCAAGGCACCAGCTATGAAAACTGTTTTCCGTTACCCAGAACAGAAGAGCACATTTATGCAAGTATTGATGCAGCCTCCAGGGACTTTGAGGTCTCCATGACCGTCATAGACACGCATCAACAACACACAATTAACTGACTTTTTTTTTTTTTTTTTTTAATGAAGATGACCCCGAGGCTGGCTGTGGTACAACATATGTCAAGGTACTACCACATGTTGTGGTCTGTGTTATCCATACACTTAAAGGCCTACTGAACCCACTAGTACCCACCACGCAGTCTGATAGTTTATATATCAATGATGAAATATTAACATTGCAACACATGCCAATACGGCCTTTTTGGTTTACTAAATTGCAATTTTAAATTTCCCGCGGAGTTTCTTGTTGAAAACGTCGCGAAATGATGACGTGTGCGCGTGACGTCACGGACTGTAGAGCACCATTTGCGGCTAAAAGTCGTCTCTTTTCATCACGCAATTAAACAGTATTTTGGACATCTGTGTTGCTAAATCTTTTGCAATTTGTTTGATTAATAATGGAGAAGTCAAAGTAGAAAGATGGAGTTGGGAAGCTTTAGCCTTTAGCCACAGAAACAGGGTGATTCCTTGTTTAAAATACCCGGAGGTGAAGTTTTACTATGGATCAGAGCGGTCAAGCGAACATGGTTCCCGACTACTTGTCAACCGGCAGGTTTCGGTGAGAAAATTTTGGTAAAAGTCACCTCTTACCGGAGATCAGCTGAGCTTGCGCCGTCCATGCAGCTGCCGTCGACTTCCCTCAGAGACTGGCCTCAAGACACCCGTGGGCACACACTTCCGACTATCATGTACTATCTAATCTCTCTAAAACACTAGCAACACAATAGAAAGATAAGGGATTTCCCAGAATTATCCTAGTAAATGTGTCTAAAAACATCTGAATCCGTCCCTATGCAATCGCCTTTTTTTTTTAACTTTATTTTATTTATTTATTTTTTTTCTAGTCCTTCGCTATCAATATCATCATCCACAAACCTTTCATCCTCGCTCAAATGGGGAAATTGTCGTATTCTCGGTCCGAATAGCTCTTGCTGCTGGAGGCTCCCATTATAAACAATGGGAGGACGTGAGGAGCCCTCACCCTTGTGACGTCATCGTCTGCGACTTCCGGTAAAGGCAAGGTCTTTTTTATCAGCACCAAAAGTTGCGAACTTTATCGTGGATGTTCTCTACTAAATCCTTTCAGCAAAAATATGGCAATATAGCGAAATGATCAAGTATGACACATAGAATGGACCTGCTATCCCCGTTTAAATAAGAAAATCTAATTTCAGTAGGCCTTTAAATGTTCATCTGAAAAACACTGCTAAGGCCCTATTGCAATGTCATTATTCTGCCACAAGGTGGCACACAAGTACAAATATAATCCCCTACACATTTTGGGTATAAAGTAACTACACATGATATTTATATACGTTGAATGGGACCCATTATATTTATTTTCAGCCCTTTATATTTGTATTTGGACTCCTATAGAGCACAAACAGCCTTGTAGATCTGCCTCGCTTTTTTTGGCGCTAAATTAGGGCCACACATTTTTTACTGCACTTGAAAAAGTTCATTTTAAAAGTGAATAATTTAAATGCATTAAATTAAGTTTTGATGTTGAATTTTGAAAAGTGCACCCCATTTTTTGTCAGGTTGAATATATGTATGTTTCACTCTGATACTTTTGAATAAATTCTTTACTTTCATTCTTTTATACTTTGATATTAGATCTTCTGTTCTTTTTCAGATTCAAATCACATTTTTTACAGTTTCAAATTGTATTTGTATTTATTTTTTTTTTAACTCAAAATGATTCCTTGTCTTTTGTATGGTCTGTGTAATCAATCCAGCACCGACCCTCCTTCATGTACGCCTCAATTCTATGGAATCCTGGACGACCTCTAAAGGGCGGGCCACGAAAAAGCAACTTAATCCACATCTGCCTGGAACTTTCCTCTATAGAAAAGCTAAAAAAATAAAGTAAAAAAGTAAGCTTTCACTCACACTCAAACATTTTCTCGGGTACATTGCTCAACATGCTAACACTGAGTAATTGTAGGAATACGTTTAAAATGTGTCCCTCCGAGGGACACATATTGGAATGGTGACAGTCGTACATAGTTTGAGCAGGAATGTGTCATAAATTAACTACACTGCAAAACAGTAACAAGATGCGTTCTGCTTTCTGACATGAAGAACGTCCACAACTCCACATATACTGTGAAAAAGCGATTGTTCACTTTTTAATTTAAAACACAAAGCAGTTTCCCCCAATGCTTAGCAAACCTACTGCCCTCGGTAATGGCACCGTTCCCAAAGTATGTGGGCTCTATTGATAACCTCACTAACAACTTTAACAACGCCCTGCGCGAAACCATTGATAGTATAGCACCGCTGAAGTTAAAAAAGGCTCCAAAAAGGCGTACGCCATGGTTTACTGAAGAAACTAGAGCTCAGAAATTATTATGTAGAAAGCTGGAACGCAAATGGCGCACGACTAAACTTGTGGTGCACCATCAAGCATGGAGTGATAGTTTAATAACTTATAAACGCATGCTTACTTTAGCTAAAACTAATTATTACTCAAATCTCATCCGCATTAATAAAAACGATCCAAAATTTTTGCTTAGTACAGTAGCATCGCTAACCCAACAAGGGACTCCTTCCAGTAGCTCCTCCCATTCGCCAGATGACTTTATGAAGTTCTTTAATAAGAAAATTTAACTTATTAGAAAGGAGATTAAAGACAATGCGTCCCAGCTACAACTGGGTTATAGTAACACAGATACGACTGTATATACGGCGGATACTGCAAATATCCAAAATAGTTTCTCTCGTTTTGATGAAATAACATTAGAAGGATTGTTACAACGTGTAAATGGAATAAAACAAACAACATGTTTACTTGACCCACTTCCTGGGAAACTTATCAAGGAGCTTTTTGTATTATTAGGTCCATCAGTGCTAAATATTATAAACGTATCACTTTCCTCGGGCACTGTTCCCCTTGCATTCAAAAAAGCGGTTATTCATCCTCTCCTTAAAAGACCTAACCTCGATCCTGACCTCATGGCAAACTACCGACCGGTGTCTCACCTTCCCTTTATTTCGAAAATCCTTGAAAAAATTGTTGCAGAGCAGCTAAATGAACACTTAGCGTTTAACAATCTATGTGAAACCTTTCAATCCGGTTTCAGGGCAAATCACTCGACTGAGACAGCCCTCGCAAAATTAACTAATGATCTATTGCTAACGATGGACTCTGATGTGTTATCTATGTTGCTGCTCCTTGATCTTAGCGCTGCTTTCGATACCGTCGATCATAATATTTTATTAGAGCGTATCAAAACACGAATTGGTATGTCAGACTCAGCCCTGTCATGGTTTAACTCTTATCTTACTGATAGGATGCAGTGCGTCTCCCATAACAGTGTGACCTCGGACTATGTTAAGGTAACGTGTGGAGTTCCCCAGGGTTCGGTCCTTGGCCCTGTACTCTTCAGCATCTACATGCTGCCGCTGGGTGACGTCATACGCAAATACGGTATTAGCTTTCACTGTTATGCTGATGACACCCAACTCTACATGCCCCTAAAGCTGACCAACACGCCGGACTGTAGTCAGTTGGAAGCGTGTCTTAATGAAATTAAACAATGGATGTCCGCTAACTTTTTGCAACTTAATGCCAAAAAAACGGAAATGCTGATTATCGGTCCTGCTAGACACCGACCTCTATTTAATAATACAACTTTAACATTTGACAACCAAATAATAAAACAAGGTGACTCTGTAAAAAATCTGGGTATTATCTTCGACCCAACTCTCTCCTTTGAGTCACACATTAAAAGCGTTACTAAAACGGCCTTCTTTCATCTCCGCAATATCGCTAAAATTCGCTCCATTTTGTCCACTAAAGACGCCGAGATCATTATCCATGCGTTTGTTACGTCTCGTCTCTATTACTGTAACGTATTATTTTCGGGTCTCCCCATGTCTAGCATTAAAAGATTACAGTTGGTACAAAATGCGGCTGCTAGACTTTTGACAAGAACAAGAAAGTTTGATCACATTACACCTGTACTGGCTCACCTGCACTGGCTTCCTGTGCACTTAAGATGTGACTTTAAGGTTTTACTACTTACGTATAAAATACTGCACGGTCTAGCTCCAGCCTATCTTGCCGATTGTATTGTACCGTATGTCCCGGCAAGAAATCTGCGTTCAAGAGACTCCGGCTTATTAGTGATTCCTAGAGCCCAAAAAAAGTCTGCGGGCTATAGAGCGTTTTCCGTTCGGGCTCCAGTACTCTGGAATGCCCTCCCGGTAACAGTTCGAGATGCTACCTCAGTAGAAGCATTTAAGCCTCACCTTAAAACTCATCTGTATACTCTAGACTTTAAATAGACCTCCTTTTTAGACAAGTTGATCTGCCGCTTCTTTTCTTTCTCCTATGTCCCCCCCTCCCTTGTGGAGGGGGTCCGGTCCGATGACCATGGATGAAGTACTGGCTGTCCAGAGTCGAGACCCAGGATGGACCGCTCGTCGGGACCCAGGATGGACCGCTCGCCTGTATCGGTTGGGGACATCTCTACGCTGCTGATCCGCCTCCGCTTGAGATGGTTTCCTGTGGACCGGACTCTCGCTGCTGTCTTGGATCCGCTTGAACTGAACTCTCGCGGCTGTGTTGGAGCCACTATGGATTGAACTTTCACAGTATCATGTTAGACCCGCTCGACATACATTGCTTTCGGTCCCCTAGAGGGGGGGGTTGCCCACATCTGAGGTCCTCTCCAAGGTTTCTCATAGTCAGCATTGTCACTGGCGTCCCACTGGATGTGAATTCTCCCTGCCCACTGGGTGTGAGTTTTCCTTGCCCTTTTGTGGGTTCTTCCGAGGATGTCGTAGTCGTAATGATTTGTGCAGTCCTTTGAGACATTTGTGATTTGGGGCTATATAAATAAACATTGATTGATTGATTGAATGAAGATAAAGTTGAATCAAATTGTTCTTCTCCAGCAATAGATAGATATATAGGTAGATAGATAGTACTTTATTGATTCCTTCAGGAAAATAAAAAATTCCAGCAGCAGTGTACAGAGTTGAGATCAATTAAACAGTAAAAAGTAAATAATGGGGGTATACATGGAAACAAAATAGAAACATATTCCAATAAGAATAAAAATAAAAAGCAACAATGGGAATCAAAATATAACAGTAAAATAAGAATACAACAAGAGAAACTAGGCAATAGTGACCATGTTATGAAAACCTATTGCACTGTTATTGTTTTGCATCCCCTGTTATCCTTGTACCCCCCATGCCCCGCCCCAGAGAGGAGTTGTACAGTCTAATGGCGTGTGGGACAAAGGAGTGTGGTGCAATGCAATATTTAGCCAACAAATAGAGAGAGGGGCTACTTCTCACATCTAATACATGAGCCTGTGCCTGTTGGTCTACTTTGTGCTGTTACTTTACGAACGGTCAGAGGAGTTATGATTAAAAATCAAAAATAGATATTTGTGTCACGGTGTAACATTGTTGGTGTTGCCATGATCGCAGGGTGCAGAGAAGGCAAGCGGTGTGCAGGCAGAAGGTCATTTAAATTCGGTGGTAGGTAGTTTGAAAATTATACAGGTTGGGTGAAATCTTTGGCATAAGCAGAACACTGTGGCATACAGAGTATACAATGAACCAGCAACGTAAGATGGATGCTGCTGGGCATAAAAAGCCTCCTTCTCCGCAGGTATGTCTAATCACCGAGCCGGGACAGGTGGGAACCATCAGCACTCCAACAGAAAGTAGCAAACAAGGTAGGAAGGAGCACCGAAAAGTAAACACAAAACACAGGAAAACACAAACAAAAGCATAACTGCACTGATGCAACAATTTATCCACTAAGCTGTGCTAGATATGTATGACAATATATTTTTTCTGAAACAAAAATCACTAAATTTGCTGAAATCTTGATCATCTATGCAGGGCAGAAACGCAAGCTCCCGGGCTGCCGCCAATAAGATTTCTTGCCGCAGTTTAAAGTAAGTGCACTGTGCCTAGTGTTGAGTACAATGACGAATACCAGGAAAACCAGAAGAGGTCTTGGTGAGGATTTACCCTCTGATTTAGTGTGCAGGCAAGCTAAAGAGTGTCTGTGTATCCTCAGCAGTCCGTACTTGATAAGGCTGAGGGTGTGGCTGACTGGCTCTTCTGTTTGTTAGCATGTTGCCAATATAATGTTTGCAGAAACTTTTTTTTTTTTTTTTTACTCCATGACTTTTTACACTGTACAATATTCCGCCTTTGTGGTGTATTTAATGTAAGCATGACATTCTTCTTGCTAATAGAAGCATAAATACATCAAAATCATACTGAGAGGCACTGTGATACTCTGAGTCACCACTTAGTCACTACTTTTCCATGCACTAAATTAGTCTGATTTCACAAATAGTAAGTTTTTATTTGTATTTTCACACTTGCGTGTAAAGTCTAAATGTCCGCACACTTTCTCTAATGCAGAGGTCAGCAAGCCACAATGTTGACATCGCCATATTGGACCACAAATACAAAAAAGTAATCGGTCTGGAGACGCAAAAAATTCAAAGACTTATGTAAGTGTTATGATGAAGGCAACACATGATGATATTAGCTACATTAGCCTACTATCAAAATGACTATGTGTCGCAGGTTGACGGAAATCTTCGTTGACAGAAATGTTGAAATGTAATATTTATTCTACACATTTTTACAACATTAGAAAACGTCAGTTTTACAACGGCAGGCTGTCTTCTTCTAATGGATGTCTTACAATCTTAGCATTCTGTGTAAATTTTGCTGTGGTCTGGAACAACATGGCGCACAAACAACTATCACAAATGCAGCCAATATTAAATACAGATAATGTGTCATGAGACATGAAAATATAAATTAAATACACAGATGACATAAGTAAAGGAAATTAAATGATCTCATATATACAAATGAGGCATGATGATGCAATATGTATATACAGCTAACCTAAATAGCATGTTAGCATTGATTAGTTTGCACGCATACAGTGACCAAATATGCCTGATTAGCAGTCCAACAAGTCAATAACATCAACAAAACTCAGCTTTGTGCATTCACGCACGGTACAAAACATTTGGTGGACAAAATGAGACAAAGGAGACGGATAAAACACGTCTTTCGGTGGCAGAGTCGGAGAAAGTTGTAAACAAACTGTTGAGTCACAGTCCACACAGCGGTGAGTTCCAGGGCAGCTGAAATTAGTAGGACAAAACGGCGCTCGCCAAATAGTCTCATCATTAAAGCTTAAACACAAACATATTAAACAATTAGGAAGGTTTGGGTCGTGTTTATCCTCCTACAGAAACCATATTACAACAAAAAACATATTTATCATCCCATTTTATTCAATTTCCATACATTTTTTAAAAAGCTCCGTGGAGCCACCAGGGCGCCGCTAAAGAGCCGCATGTGGCTCTACAGGCGGGTTGCTGACTATTAGTCATGTGCTGTGTGCCTCCTGTACATTGGGGGGCGTTTTTTTTCCTCGAGGCTCTATACAAGCAAACAGCCTAGCTCTGCTGTACCTGATGTCAACTGTAATACTGACACATTTTGCAAATACGATGTCTTTAATTGATATGCTGATGTTAAATAGCAGAATGAATGATTTTATACTGCGCTACAAACATGACACTATTACCAAGAATGTCTCGGAACGGATGCAGGTCCGAAGCCAAAAAAGACCAGCAGCAAAGGGTTTTTTCAAAGGAATTTTCAGACGGAGAATAATTTAAACAAAACTTTCCAATGTCTCAGAGTTCATTCATAAGGCTCTGTGGATTTATGGAAGGAGTTTTAAATCCGAAGGGAAAGACCGTTCGTGCCACGGCCGATACTGTTCCAGATGAGGGTTGCTATTGATCTGGTATATCTTGCCAGTTGTGTGGAATAGAGAGTTATTGCGAAAACAGTTTGGAGCGCACAAATGCAGCATGAAGAGGTTTGTGTATGCTTTATTATTCACCTTTACTGTACCTGCTTCCTTCTCTTTCATCTCATTCGTATGTCATTCGCATTTCACCATTTCACGATACAGAGGGTACCTTCTGGTTTGAGAGATCTGGTTTTCCATCGCATAAACCAGGTGTTAGTAGTCCGATTTTTCAAAAACAGAGCACAACCATATTACGGTGTTTCCATGGGCTTTAGGATGCTTACTGTATTTAGTGGACTAATTTAGTGCATGGAAACATATTGAGTCCACATGAGAGTGAGTCGGCGAGCTACCGTTGCAGGTGCATGTTATAACCACCTCTTTTCACAGTTCAAGCCAGCAGTATTTTTTTCTGCAACAAGTCAGATGCAACAATGATTTTCAATGCTCTGCTGAATGAATGTATACAATAACCCGGTTGCCAATATGGAGGGTCATACAGTTTGTCCAAGATCCACAATTTCTCCACAATGGACTCTTAGACAAAACCGAAGGTGATCATACTTCCCCAACAAAATAAGTTTTCCCTAATGAGGATAGGTGAAAGTACTTTAGATACAAATAAAAGGTAAGTAAAACCCCAAATGTTTTTTAATTTTGTAAAAGTAAATTAATGGGACTGATACATATTTAATAGCAACATCCATCCATTTTCTACCGCTTGTCCCTTTTGGCGTTGCGGGGGTCGCTGGAGCCTATCTCAGCTGCAATCGGGCGGAAGGCACTTACACCCCGGACAAGTCGCCACTTCATCACAGGGCCAACACAGATAGACAGACAACATTCACAGTCACATTCACACACTAGGGCCAATTTAGTGTTGCCAATCAACCTATCCCCAGGTGCATGTTTTTTAGAGATGGGAAGAAGCCGGAGTACCGGAGGGAACCCACGCAGTCACTGGGAGAATATGCAAACTCCACACAGAAAGATCCCGAGCCTGGCATTTAACCCAAGACTGCTCAGGACCTTCATATTGTGAGGCAGATGCACTAAACCCTCTCCCACCGTGCAACATTAGCAAGATTATTATGAAAATAAAAAAATCCCATATTAGTATTGTTATCATTTTAATGAGCAACCTGGAGTAATATTGATTAGATCATATTAAATAGAAGGTTAAAATAAACATTCAAATGTGTCAATTCCTTACCTGGCGTGAAGATGTGAAGATCACCACACGTATACTGCTTTAAAGTTAAAGTTAAAGTATCACTGGTAGTCACACACACACACTAGGTGCGGTGAATTTACTCTCTGCACTTGAACCATCCCCTAATTCCACCCTCAGGAATCATTTTGGTGACTTCACCCCCAATTCCAACCCTTGATGCTGAGTGCCAAGCAGGGAAGAAATGGGTCCCATTTTTAGTCTTCGGTATGACTCGGCCGGGGTTTGAACTCACGACCACAGACTTGTATTCAGTAATTTGGTAGTGGTATTGTGCTGAAGTGAGATGAAAAAACATTTTAGTGTTGGTGTTACTTATTAAGTAATGGACAAGTAAGTCTAAAAGACGTGGTTTCTAAATATGAATGTAAACGGAAAAGACATTACAATATTCAACAAGCCAAATCTAGGCCATTTTTCCTGTACCTTGCCAAAGCAGGCCTCTGGTGCCACCTGTTTCTGTTCATGAAAATCTATTATTTTCGTCGCTTCCCCAAGCCCCCCACACGTTGGTTAGGCCCCCCCTTAGCCCCGGGAGGAAAAAAATCCTGGAGCCGTCCCTGCTTGAGTTAAACATTTCGAAGTCAAATAGTTTTCTGCTGTAATTGGCGGGAACATGTCTACTCCTCAGTTCCTACGCCTACGCTTGTAGACAGCAGAGCAGCACACGGCTGAGACTTGAGTATCCTATATGTGGGCCTGCCCGTATAAGTAAGTCTGGCACCAAAAAAGGCAACACAAGGACTTCTTGCATTCCTCTTTTCCAAATGCTAGTTTTATGTGGTTTCCAAAACCCCTTACAGACTGGTTTCTATTTTGAGGCCCCCCTTGTAAACTACAAGGACATGTCCACATGCAACTGATAAAGCGTGGATGTTGCAATGTAAGTCCATTGGAACGCTCTAGATGTTCCATGCGTGTGTCCTTGTGTGCGTGTGTGCACGTGAAGAAACAACACAACAATTCGAAGGAAATCTAAGAAGTAGTTGCGGAAGAAAAGCACACTCATTTCAGTGTGTGTTTGTGTGCAGGAAAATGGAAGTGAACAGGCACACAGGATGTAAAAACAGACAAAGCAATCAACAGACAATGTCTCTGACTTTGCCTTCATGATATAGAGCAGATTTTTTTCCAATTTTCTAAAGTCAACAAACACACAAACTCCAAATGAATACCTCGAGTAGATTCCATCACTTGAATTTCCTCCAATCATGACTGAGGTGGAGCTTTAAGCGTGCAACCTCTCTGACCTACGTCGTAAAAGTGAGAAATGACCGTGGGCCAAACAAGGCCCAGCACCCACCCACCCCCTCCTGTTCCTCTTTGTCACATGAGCTCACATCTGCAATGCTTGCTTGGTCCTCGTGTCTGTCTGTGGACGACAGTCAAACTTCAGAACACACTCAGTTAAGAGTTTAAACCGATGTCGGGCCAAGTCCACAAAGGGTTGTGAAATGAGGCACATACAAAAGCCAATAGTGGCTTGTGTCTCAATACTATTATTAAATGAAGCTGCCTTTAGTTGTATCCAATCCAATCTTCGAACCAAACGGATGTTCTCAATGGTAGCAAGTCTGATGCTGTTATGAGTCGAAAGGACAACCAGAAAGATAGACTTTTGGAGGCCTGTAAAGAATTCTTCTGTGGCCCACAAATCTGCTCCAGATGGTGAAAGTAATGATCTCATGCATATGGAACTTGAGGAGATGGAAAATATGCTTTCAGTATATCATCCTCTCCAACCCCTGTGGAGTGTTGGACTGTAGTTAAAACAAGGTGGGTGGATATTTAAAAAGTAACCTCCAAGTACAGTAGAAGTTCCAAAAATGTCTTTAATAGTACAATTTGTTTAATAATTTAACACAGGCCTGGGCAATTATTTTACTTCCAATCCAATCCAATCCACATTATTTATATAGCACATTTAAACAACAATAACGTTTCCAAAGTGCTGCACAGCCATGTTAAAAACAATATTATGCTCCACTAATGACTGAATAAAACAAAAAATGAATAAAAATAAAACCAATAAAAACAATATAAAAACAAATATAATTAAAAACTATTTTAAAGGGTAAAATCAATTAAAACAGCAAAATAAAAATAAAAGTGTATAAAAAACACAGAGGACAACAGAGGACAGAGGACCACACAACTCACATAGTGTTAAAAGCCAAAGAATAAAAGTGGGTCTTAAGACGAGACTTAAAACACTCCACTGTGGAAGCAGTTTGAACGTGGAGCGGCAGAGTGTTCCAGAGCTTAGGGCCGACCACAGAGAAGGCCCTGTCTCCCCTGGTCTTAAGTCTGGTCTTGGGCACCACGAGCTGGAGCTGGCTCTCGGACCTCAGAGCGCGCGCGGATAAAAAAAGTGCGTCTGGAGGCCGGTATATCTATTTTTAGGAACACTAATACAAAACCTCACAATAATGATTGAAAGCTAAAAACGTTCTGACGGACCGCCTTAAAAAACGGAATGGATTTTTTTTTTTTTTTTTTACTGAATGAGACACCCATAATGTGCATAAAAATAAAGAATGTGGGATTCACAATATTAACTATGAATGATAAAACACTGAATATTAAAAACATATTTTCCAACCAACCGAAATGCAACCAAAATGCAACAAACAGTGAAAAAAACCCCCACCTACAATCTGAGATATCTCATAGTGACCAAAGTAAGTAATTAAAGGGCCATAGTAACTAATTAGAGGACCATAGTAACTAATTAGAGGACCATAGTAACTAGTATATCATGCAGATTCCATGCATCGAAAGACTTAGTATACAGTAGTTGAAGACTTCCGGTCATTAGAAAACATCACTGCACATCATAATGGTAGCTACACTTTCCATCTTAAACATCTAAAACAATTATTTGGAAACGTCCGGCGGGACAGATTGAAAAGCTCAACAGGCCGCATCCGGCCCCTGGGCCTTAGTTTGCCTAGGTCTGATCCAACATGGACATATAGTCATAACATACAGACGCAATCAAAAGTTCACATACACTTGTAAAGAACATGATGTCATGGCTGTCTTGAGTTTCCAATAATTTCTACAACTGTTATTTTTTTGTGATGGAGTGATTGGAGCACATACTTGTTGGTCACTAAAAACATTCATAAAGTTTGGTTCTTTTATGAATTTATTATGGATTTACTGAAAATGTGACCAAATGTGCTGCGTCAAAAGTATACATACAGCAATGCTAATATTTGGTTACATATCCCTTTGAAAGTTTTACTGCAATAAGGCGCTTTTGGTAGCCATCCACAAGCTTCTGGTTGAATTTTTGGCCACTCCTCTTGATAAAACTGGTGCAGTTCCGCTAAATGTGTTGGTTTTCTGACATGGACTTGTTTCTTCAGCATTGTCCACACTTTTGAGTTAGGACTTTGGGAAGGCCATTCTAAAAACTTAATTCTAGCTTGATTTACCCATTCCTTTACCACTTTTGATGTGTGTTTGGGGGTCATTGTCCTGTTGGAACACCCCTCTGCGCCCAAAACCCAACCTTCGGGCTGATGAGTTTAGGTTGTCCTGAAGAATTTGGAGGTAATCTTCCTTTTTTATTGTCCCATTTAAAGCACCAGTTTCATTGGCAGCAAAACAGGCCCAGAGCATAATACTACCACCACCATGCTTGACGGTGGGAATGGTGTTCTTGGCATTAATGGCCTTGCCTTTTCTCCTCCAAACATATTGCTGGGCATTGTGGCCAAACAGCTCAATTTTTGTATCATCTGACATCACATGGACAAAGATAATACCTTCTGGAGGAAAGTTATGTGTTCATAAGAAACGAAAATTGAGCTGTTTGGCCATGATACCCAGCAATATGTTTGGAGGAACATTTGTGAGGCCTTTAATGCCAGGATCACCATGTATTGGAAACTCAAGACAGCCATGACATTATGTTCTTTACAAATGTATGTAAACATTTGATCACGACTGTATGTCAGACTGTAGTTAAGACTAAGTGGGACATAGGTAAGAGTGTCTTTCAAACTGGTCACGGACAAAATAGAGGAGCCAAAGGGTTCACTGACCTAGTGGGCAAGATAAAGAGAGCAATATTTACCTTATAAACAGTTTGCACCTTTTAACATTTGCATTAGGTGACTTCAAAACACAACTGCTGGCCTTCCAGTCAGAGGATCGTCTTTTTATTATTTGAAAAATTAAGTTTTCTTGGAATTAATTGAAGTGCGGCACAGTGAAACTCCCCTGAGAAAAAGTAATACATTTGCGGGCCTCTGCTCTATTCCCCCAAATATTGATTTTCTCCAACTCTGTTTACTCTCTTACTGTATAACTAAAAAAAATCAATTGTTTTTATCTTTAAAGGGGACCAGTGGCGGCTGCTCGTCTTTCAAGAAGGGAATCTCATTTACAGCCTCTACTAAAGTACAGCCTAAAATAACAGATACAATTAGGACTGTGAATGTTAACGCGTTAAGGCATCTGATTAATCTTTTTTTTTTATGGCATTACCATAAATGAATAATGATTAATTAGAATGTATGTACTGACCGGCGCCTGAAGGCAGCGTGCATTGCACAAGCAGTGATCACGTCACACACCAATTAGAGCGATGTGCTCCGCGCCCACTTTTGCTTCAAACCCTCCATGGAACTTTATACAAAACTGAGGTAATTAGTTAGTATTACAGGGACATGCTTAGTTATCATCGGCGCTCACCAGGTGTAAAAAAGCATCTTTATAAATAAAGTTGGTATGGTATGGTATTTTAAAGAGAAACATGAACGTGAGGATGGACGTAAGTTAATGCATGAATGCTACTTAAATAGGGTTGCCAAAAGTCCATTGAAAAATAAATTGTCCCGTTTTTAGAAACTAAAATGACCGGTCAAGGGACGCACTTTGTTCAGTATTTTAATGAAGTAAGTGGCCAACAGAGCCCATTATTTTGTTGCTGGGTAGGTGCGCCAGTTTTGACTCAGCAGTTTCGCCACAGTCAGCAACACCCACCAAGCAGGCATCTTGTCAGTGCAGCAGATAACTAAAGTAAGTGTATGAATATAAGCGTTCTTCTGTCTATGGTTGCATTAAACGCAATATTTGTGTTAGGCTGTTTGTTTCGTCACTGAGTGCAGTTGGTTGCGCACGTTGTCAATGAGGATTTGACACATCTAGTTTGCACTCCGTGGTAGGAGACGAGATGTATGCGGCTTAAAGCCATAAGTAATGTGTCATCTATTCCACTTTAATAAGCTGAGTGTGCGTGACGCTTTTACTTAATGAAAAAATACACAACACAGCATAAAGATAATGACAGGAGATCTCATTCATAAATAAAACACGCTTGAAATGTTGCGAGTCATATTAATGAAACAAATATTGATTGATTGATTGATTGATTGATTGATTGATTGATTGATTGAAACTTTTATTAGTAGATTGCAGAGTACAGTACATATTCCGTACAATTGACCACTAAATGGTAACACCCGAATAAGTTTTTCAACTTGTTTAAGTCGGGGTCCACGTTGATAAATGATAAATGGGTTGTACTTGTATAGCGATTTTCTACCTTCAAGGTACTCAAAGCGCTTTGACACTGCTTCCACATTTACCCATTCACACAAACATTCACACACTGATGGAGGGAGCTGCCATGCTAGGCCCTAACCAGCACCCGTCAGGAGCAAGGGTGAAGTGTCTTGCTCAGGACATAACGGACGTGACGAGGTTGGTACTAGGTGGGGATTGAACCAGGGACCCTCGGGTTGCGCACAGCCACTCTCCCACTGCGCCACACCGTCGCAATCAATTTATTCTCTCCTCCCTTTTTGTCACAGATGTTTTCACAGTGATGAAAGTTGGAGACTCACTCTATCATCAAGCTGCACACTAAATGTATTTTGTTTTAATTTAAGCAGAACACACTCCTGTTAAAAAAACATGTTTATTTTCACGAAGTTAAGCAGGAAATATTTCTATTTAAGGCAAACAAAAACAAAAATGTGCACTTAATTCTTACTGTACTTACTGTTACCCAGTTTTGAGCAAATCAATGACTTGCAGTTCAATAAAACATTTAGCAAACGTTCCCGTATGACATTCTGACTACTGAATTGCATTTGTATCCAAATATTAGGGTATTTTTTTCAAAAGAAAATTAAGTTTATGCAAGCAAATAATAACCTGTGAATAATCAAATGATTAGAGTGTGATTAATCAGATTTTTTTTTTTAAATGATCACTTGACATGTTAGATTTGACAAATAAAAAGTCTCTTCAAGTATTGTAAAGTTCTACATATCAACTCGGAAAAAACAGAATGAAAGTTTAAAAAAAAGGCTCTGGCAGTGGTTTACACTGTATTTAAAAATTGCTGATTTGTTGTTTTTGCTATTTATCAAAAAGGTATTAAGCCTCAGACAGATCATTCAATCGTCATGCAAAAACTCAACATCCAGACCAGCTGAGGCCAATCCCAAATTCCATACGCTTCCAGAGATGACGAGCATTCGATGGCGGGACAAAGCTGAACACTTACTCATTGTCTACAGTAGTTTGGCTGCAGTGGAACAACCCACTCAATGCTCCCCATTGCAGTCAATGGACTCTCAGCTTCAACACTGTCCATTGTTCAACACTACCACCATCAAAAAGTAGAAAGTAATGTGAATTATATCTACAGTATATAGCGCCTTTTCTCTAATGCAGTGGTTCTCAAATGGGGGTACGCGTACCCCTGGGGGTTAGAGATGCGCGGATAGGCAATTATATCATCCGCAACCGCATCACCAAATTCGTCATCCATCCGCCGTCCACCCGAACCAACATATTATCAGAACCGCAACCGCCCGCTGAAATACATCAGAGGTCGGCCACCTTTACCACTCACAGAGTTATTTAAACCTGTTTCACAGAGTAATGAAGACGATTGGAGCCGCTAACATTCTCGCGATTATCCAATTGGCATTCATCCTGATGACAAAAATATGGGCGTGCTGTGAAGCCATTGCCTTTGACATCTTCAACAACATGTACAAACCGATTGTTAGTCCATCAACATGTTGTATGCAGCTTTTGCAATCACACGTACAAGATTGAAAGGCATACCTGGTGACACAGAGTACACTGATGGTTGTGATATAAACAACTTTAACACTTACTAATATGCGCCACGCTGTGAAGCCACACTAAACAAAATTGACAAACACATTTTGGGAGAACATCCTCACAGTAACACAACATAAACGCAATACAACAAATACCCATAATCCTTTGTATCCGTGACAATTCCTGAATATATTTTACACCCCCGCTCCCCCAACCCCGCCCACCTTACCGACGCACGGGGGGTGGGGAGGTGGCGGGGTTTGCTGCTAGCGGGGTGTATAAAATAGTCAGGATCTGTCACGGATACAAAGGATTCTGGGTATTTGTTGTGTTGCGTTTATGTTGTGTTACTGGGAGGATGTTCTCCCGAAATGTGTTTGTCAATCTTGTTTGGTGTGGCTTCACAGCGTGGCGCATATTACTAAAAGTGTTAAAATTGTTTATATCACAACCATTAGTGTACTCTGTGTCACACAGTATGCCTTGCAGTCGTGTGCGTGTTGCTGCGGAAGCCACACACAACATGATGCTGGACTGACAAGCAGATCGTACATGTTGTAGTAGGCGACAAAGTCAATGGCTTCATAGCACGCCCTAATACTTATTATCTGGATGACTGTCTGCAGTCATTCTAGAGAATATTAGCGTCTCCAATTGTCTTCTTCGCTTTGTGACACGGGTCTTAAATGGCTCTTTGAATGGCAAATGATACCAATCCCAGAAAAATGTTAATCAAATATTTCCGGAGGGTTCAACCGCCACCCGCCCGAATCTAATTGAAATACATTTTTTCGTCATGTCACTCGCCCGACCCGCGGTTTAACCGCGGACTCCGCGGATGAGACCGCAAACCGCACATCTCTACTGGGGGTACATGAAGGTATGCCAAGGGGTACGTGAGATTCTTTAAAAAAACGGTATTCTAAAAATAGCAACAATTTAAAAACCCTTTATAAATATATTTATTGAATAATACTTCAACAAAATAAATTCATAAACTGTGAAAAGAAATGCAACAATGCAATATTCAGCGTTGACGGATTGATTTTTTTGTGGACATGTTCCATAAATATTGATGTTAAAGATTTCTTTTTTTGTGAAGAAATGTTTAGAATTAAGTTAATGAATCTTGAACAGATGGATCTCTATTACAATCCCCAAAGAGGGCACTTTAAGTTGATGATTACTTCTATGTGTAGAAATATTTATTTATAATTGAATCACTTGTTTATTTTTCAACAATTTTTTATTTATTTTTATATCTTTTTTTCCAAATAGTTCAAGAAAGACCACTACAAATGAGCAATATTTTGCACGGTTATACAATTTAATGGATCAGAAGCTCATGACATAGTGCTGTATTATACTTATCTCTTTTTTTCAACCAAAAATGCTTTGCTCTGATTAGGGGGTACTTGAATTGAAAAATAATTTCACTGAAAAAAGGTTGACAACCACTGCTCTAATGAGTCAAAGCATTTTGCAAGTAGAAACACATTATCTACATTCCAAGCTACATTTACAAACCCCGTTTCCATATGAGTTAGGAAATTGTGTTACATGTAAATATAAACGGAATACAATGATTTGCAGATCATTTTCAACCCATATTCAGTTGAATATGCTACAAAGACAACACATTTGATGTTAATTCTGAAAAATATATATTTTTTTATATTAATAATTAACTTTAGAATTTGATGGCAGCAACACGTGACAAAGAAATTGGGAAAGGTGGCAATAAATACTGATAAAGTTGAGGAATGCTCATCAAACACTTATTTGGAACATCCCACAGGTGTGCAGGCTAATTGGGAACAGGTGGGTGCCATGATTGGGTATAAAAACAGCTTCCCAAAAAATGCTCCGTCTTTCACAAGAAAGGATGGGGCGAGGTACACCCCTTTGTCCACAACTGCGTGAGCAAATAGTCAAACAGTTTAAGAACAACGTTTCTCAAAGTGCAATTGCAAGAAATTTAGGGATTTCAACATCTACGGTCCATTATATCATTAAAAGTTTCAAGAGAATCTGGAGAAATCCCTCCACGTAAGCGGCATGGCCGGAAACCAACATAGAATGACCATGACCTTTGATCCCTCAGACGGCACTGGATCAAAAACCCACATCAATCTCTATAGGATATCACCACATGGGCTCAGGAAAACTTCAGAAAACCACTGTCACTAAATACAGTTCGCTGCTACAGTTGTAAGTGCAAGTTAAAGCTCTACTTTGCAAAGCAAAAGCTATTTATCAACAACATCCAGAAACGCCGCCGGCTTCTCTGGGCCCGAGATCATCTAAGATGGACTGATGCAAAGTGGAAAAGTGTTCTGTGGTCTGACGAGTCCATATTTCAAATTGTTTTTGTGTCATCCAAAGGGGAAGTGAACCATCCAGACTGTTATCGACGTAAAGTTGAAAAGCCAGCATCTGTGATGGTATGAGGGTGCATTAGTGCCAAAGGCATGGGTAACTTACACATCTGTGAAGGCACCATTAATGCTGAAAGGTACATACAGGTTTTGGAACAACATATGCTGCCATCTAAGCGCTGTCTTTTTCATGGACGCCCCTGCTTATTTCAGCAAGACAATGCCAAGCCACATTCAGTACGTATTACAACAGCGTGGCTTCATAAAAAAAGAGTGCGGGTACTTTCCTGGCCTGCCTGCAGTCCAGACCTGTCTCCCATTGAAAATGTGTGGCGCATTATGAAGCGTAAAATACGACTGAAGCTCTACATAAAACAAGAATGGGAAAGAATTCCACTTTCAAAGCTTCAACAATTAGTTTCCTCAGTTCCCAAACATTTATTAAGTGTTGTTAAAAGAAAATGTGATGTAACACAGTGGTGAACATGCCCTTTCCCAACTACTTTAGCATGTGTTGCAGCCCTGAAATTCAAAGTTAATTATTATTTGCAAAAAAAATTAAGTTTATGAGTTGGAACATCAAATATCTTGTCTTTGTAGTGCATTCAATTGAATATGGGTTGAAAATGATTTGCAAATCATTGTAGTCTGTTTATATTTACATTTAACACAATTTCCTAAGGGCATCACGGTGTCAGAGGGGTTAGTGCGTCTGCCTCACAATACGAAGGTCCTGCAGTCCTGGGTTCAAATCCAGGCTCGGGATCTTTCTGTGTGGAGTTTGCATGTTCTCCCCGTGAATGCGTGGGTTCCCTCCGGGTACTCCGGCTTCCTCCCACTTCCAAAGACATGCACCTGGGGATAGGTTGATTGGCAACACTAAATTGGCCCTTGTGTGTGAACGTGAGTGTGAATGTTGTCTGTCTATCTGTGTTGGCCCTGCGATGAGGTGGCGACTTGTCCAGGGTGACCCCGCCTTCCGCCCGATTGTAGCTGAAATAGGCGCCAGCGCCCCCCGCGACCCCAAAAGGGAATAAGCGGTAGAAAATGGATGGATGGATGGACAATTTCCTAACTCATATGGAAACAGGGTTTGTACATTAGTGTGGGAGGCACTGGGAGCAAGGTGGGTCAAGTGTCTTGCCCAAAGACACAAGGGCAGTTACCACAAACTAGGATGGCAAAAAACAGATTTGAACCATGAAGCCTCAAGTTTCTGGTGTGCCACCCTACCATTTGAGCAACGCCGCCCCAAAGACCAATTAGCCGTCACAAAAGTAGCTTATTCTGCACAAAAGTTGAACGCAGTCAACCGCATAATTTGTCAATGAAATGTAAACACAAAAGTACATATTTGTCCTTTTTTTTTTTTTTTTTTTTACATTTTCGGGGAAGCTTAGCAATATTGCCACTGAAGAGGACCGTTGGGCATTTTTTTCTTTATTGACTTATAAATGCTGCAATGTTGGATAGTCGTGTTAAAGAACATCAAAGCATAAAGTCTTAAGGCTCATGCATTTGGGATTGAGCTAAAATGAAGTTTTGGATGTCTTGGGAGTCCTGTGTTTTGCAATCTTTTAACAGTAAGCAGAGGTAAATACAGAAGCAAGAAATTGTACTCAAGTAAGAGTACTGTTACTTTAGAGTAATATGACTCCAGTAAAAGTAAAAAGTAGTCATTTAATTGATTCCTGAAGTAAGAGTAAGTTTTCAGTGAAAAACAAAAACTACTCAGTACTGAGTAACTAGTGAGTAACTTGGATGTGTGTGCATGGGTGGGTGTGTGCAAAACATGATTTACCACAACATGCTTCCTTTAGTTGGAGGTGCGTGGAATGTGAACATTTCCACTGACATAGATGAATTCAATGTGACTGAATAAAAGTAACGTTTCCCCACAAAAATACCGAAGTAAAAGTAAAAAGGTATGTTGCATTAAAAAGTACACTTTATCCAAAATTTAAATTAAATGTAACAGAGTGAATGTAGCGCGTTACTACCCACCTCTAACTGTGGCCCATGTGTGACGTCATTGTTTGACGGATGCACTGTGCAAGCCTTTGAAGGCCTACTGAAACCCACTACAACCCACTACGCAGTCTAATAGTTTATATATCAATGATGAAATATCAACATTGCAACACGTGCCAATACGGCCTTTTTAGTTTACTAAATTGCAATTTTAAATTTCCCGGGAGTTTCGTCTTGAAAACGTCGTGTAGTGATGACGTGTACGCAAGACGTCACAGGTTTTTAGGAAGTATGAGCGCTGCGCACACACACAGCTAAAAGTCGTCTGCTTTAACCGCATAATTACACAGTATTTTGGAGATCTGTGTTGCTGAATGTTTTGCAATTTGTTCAATTAATATAGTAGAAAGATGGAGTTGGGAAGCTTTAGCCTTTAGCCACACAAACACACGGTGATTCCTTGTTTAAAATTCCTGGAGGTGAAACTTTATTATGGATCAGAGCACGGTCAAGCGAACATAAATCACGACGGAATGTCAACCAGCAGGTTTCGGTGAGAAAATTGTGGTTAAAAAGTCGCTTCTTACCGGAGAAAAGCTAAGGTTGTGCCGTCCATAGCTGCCGTCGACTCCCCTGAGACACTGGCGTCAAGACACCCGTGGAGACACCCCTCTGACTATCAGGTACTATTAAACTCACTAAAACACTAGCAACACAATAGAAGATAAGGGATTTCCCAGAATTATCCTAGTAAATGTGTCTAAAAACATCGGAATCCGTCCCAATGCAATTGCGCTTTTTTTTTTTTAACTTTTTTTTTTTTTTTGTAGTCCGTCGCTATCAATATCCTCAAAGACGAATCTTTCATCCTCGCTCAAATTAATGGGGAAATTGTCATTTTCTCGTTCCGAATATCACTTTTTGTTGGAGGCTCCCATTTAAATCAATGTGAATATGTGAGGAGCCCCCACACGTGTGACGTCATCGTCTGCGACATCCGGTAGAGGCAGGGCTTTTCTCTTAGCACTGAAAGTTGCGAACTTTATTGTGGATGTTCTCTACTAAATCCTTTCAGAAAGAATATGGCAATATCGCGAAATGATCAAGTATGACACATAGAATGGACCTACTATCCCCGTTTAAATAAGAAAATCTCATTTTAGTAGGCCTTTAAATGTAGATTGAAATGATCACAAGTCCCTTTTAAACATATCTGAAGTTATCTTACAAGATCTAAAACAAGACGTTTTTCTTTATTTTTGTCAAGCTACTGTGCGAATCCCCTGAAGTCTTCTGGTGCCTCACAATTAAAGAGAAACTCCTGCTTTAGCTGAATTTGTTCTGGAGGGTTCTTGGTGAACCTGTGGAGAGAATTGTGGTATCATGTGGATGAAGAAGAAAAACACAGACTTCATTGTTCTAGTAAGTTATGTCACTGGGAGAGCATTGCCAATATCATTTTCCTTCTTTAACAATTCAAAAGGTTTGCAGTGAACTTGTGCAGTTGTTAACCACGCTTGGCAGTCAGGAAGGAAATTCCAGTCATTTACAACTATTTTCTTATGCACTCTAACCATAGATACTGTATTCTCCCCTGCAGATTGTGACATCCAATAGAAGAGCTGCATGCACAAAATAGGTATGGCATGTCATTGTTCAGCATCAAAAGTATGCACAAAAATATAGATTATTAAAGTTATACTGTACATCAGGGTTTCTTTACATTTTTTACCTTGAGGTAAAAATTTTCCACAATTTAAAATATATATATTTTTCCACATATTTGATTGGCCCAAGGCCCAATCAAATATTATCACTGAAATCAAGCAATCTTATTCTATATTTAATTGTAATCAATTTAACAGGATAAACCTTGTGAAATGCAATTAAGTCATGTGTTAGTCACAAAGAATATTATCAAAGATTACATCAGACTGATTATAAAGATAAAAATTAATAATCACATGTATAGCAAAAGAAAGGAAACAACTGATAAAAAAAAAAAAACATTTTTGTACAATTACAAAATGCTAAATATGCTAGAATTAAATCAATAATTAATCATAATAAATCAATGTTTTTAAATAAACTGTCAATAAAATTAAAGAGCAAATGAAATAATGTTCACGCTCAAAGTGGCTGTTTGCGACATTTACCTCGATGGCGCTACATTCCAATGTATTTTACACTGTGTATCCCGGCGCTACATTCCAATGTATTTTACACTGTGTATCCCGCCCTCTCACAGCTTCTCGTACGTAATGACGTAATGACATAAGTACTTAACACATGGACGCGTATTAACTTTAAGTGTTGTTAGCTAATTATAGTAATTTAAATAGATATCATTTGCTATGATTGAATGTATATTCTATCATAACAACAGCATGACTGCAAATTGTTTGTTGCTTCTCTTCGACTACTTTTGTATATGTGTACGCACTCCCTGCGCATACGTGCTGATCAGACCGGTTGAGTGACCGCCGTAAACACTAATCAATTTATCCGGGCTGGTAAAATGTTTTATTAAATAAACTTTGTTATCGTAAAAAAAAAAGACAATTGTCAAACAAATTGTCATGCCTGCGAATCAGGTTTATGTTTGATCTTTGTTTTGTTTTTGTTTTTTTGGACATCTAGAATCTGTCCTTAACGGGGGGGCTCTGTCACGCCTCTGGATTATGTTGTGTTTTTGTTATGTTTGGTCATGTTAGGTTTTGCTTTTTTGGACAGTCAGTTCTTGCATTTTGCACTTCCTGTTTTGTTTTGTTTCCATTGTTATTCATTAGTTTCCAACTGGTCTCCTAGTCACGCCCCTGTCCTCAGCCTCACACCTGTTAGTAATCATCATCATAGTCATTATTTAAGACATTCGTTTTCTGTCTTCGTCCTGGCCACTTCACTTTTCCCACATATTCTTCCATGCCATGCCATGCTTAGTTTCCTTTCCGCTCGTGCCACGTAAGTTTTTGTTAATTATGCCACAGTGCGCGTTTTTGTTTCTTGTCTATAGTCATGCCATTGTGCTAGTTTTGTTTTTTCATGCCACAGTGCAAGTATTTTCTTTTCATGTTTGTAGTTTGCAGCATTTATGCTAGTCTTTTGTTTTTTCATAGCCAAGTGTTTGTACCTCCTTGTGAGCGCCCTTTGTTTGCCTTTTTTTGAGTTACAGTGTTAATAAATCAAAATGTACCTTCATTCATGCCTGGGTTGTCCCAAATTCCCTCTGCGACGAAGAAACAATACAAATCCAAGTCTTAGTTTGACACAAATGTCTTCTGTTAAACCACTAATGGCAACATAAGCTGGCTGGTGGTGTTCCTGTTATATTTCTTGCTTTTAAAAAAATTTGAGGAAGTTGCAAACATCACTTTTAGGAAACTTTTATATGACTTTAGCTCCAGACCTCTTCTATTTGTTTGATATTGCCCATTGAGGGACGGCGTGGCGAAGTTGGTAGAGTGGCTGTGCCACCAATCTGGGGGTTACTGGTTCAATCCCCACCTTCTACCATCCCAGTCACGTACGTTGTTTCCTTGGGCAAGACACTTCACCCTTGCTCCTGATGGATTCTGGTGAGCGCCTTGCATGGCAGCTCCTGCCGTCAGTGAGTGAATGTGTGTGTGAATGGGCGAATTGGAAATACTGTCAAAGCGCTTTGGGCTCCTTAAATAAAAAGGGGTAGAAAAGCGCTATACAAGTACAACCTATTTATCATTCACCATTAGTCCCACAAGTGGTGAATAAGTGTATTACAAGTGTGTACCGCTGTGGCCCATACGGACCGCAGCTGAGAAACATATATTGTTAAACACTGCTCTACATGAACGTCAATATGTTTAAAGAGGAATGTACTGTTGTACTGACTTATTTGCATGTGTATACCGTATTTTTCAAATTATAAGTCGCTCCGGAGTATACGTCGCACCGGCCGCAAATGCATAATAAAGAAGGTACAAACCATATATACGTCGCACTGGAGTATAAGTCGCATTTTTGGGGGAAATTTATTTGATAAAATCCAACACCAAGAATAGATATTTGAAAGGCAATTTAAAATAAATAAAGAATTGTGAAAAACAGGCTGAATAAGTGTACATTATATATGTTAACGTAACATATTATATGGTAAGAGTAATTCAAATAACTATAGCATATAGAACATGCATACATTTACCAAACAATCTGTCACCCCTAATCGATAAATCCGATAAAATCTTCTTCCTCGATTTCGCTTCTAAACAACTCTGCCAACTCCAAAAGTATGCGCCGCTTCATCTTGTCGTTTTCTGCTGCATATTTCACTTTGTCCAGCTTGTAATCTGCAGTATATGATTTCCCTTTCGGTGCCATTTTTGTTCAGTTTTTATAAGTTACCGCCAACGATGAAATAATTCATTTTACTAGCTACGACAGTAGCATACAGCATATAGCAGTTAGCATTCCTTGACCCACAATGCACTTCTGCCATTATCCTCCCCCGCCAAATTCTTATTGGTTGACGTGTGTGTGACGATTGCTGACATTTTCTGCGTCTCTTCCGCGAATGTGATAAATAATATTATTTGATATTTTACGGTAATGTGTTAATAGTTTCACACATAAGTCGCTCCAGAGTATATGTCGCACCCCTGGCCAAACTATGAGAACTGCGACTTATAGTCTGAAAAATATGGTAAGTACACTGTGCAATTTTTGTTTTAATTGTAAATTCACAGTAAATTACTAGCTATTAGTTGCATTACTTTCACTGTCACATTTACAGTAATTTACTGTGAAATATCTTTACAGCAATTTAAAGTAATTTCGGAGCTGTGATTTTACAGGTAATTACAAAAGGGTACAACTAAAAGATGCACCTTCACACATGTTATTACTCCCTCGATTTACTCTTACCACCTACTGTACAAGAGTGTACAACATAGTCTCCAGTCTTCTACTGTATATATATTACTATGAGTATAGACATGAGGAAATAAATATAATATAAATATGTTTCTAAAAAATTATTAATACATATATATGTACAATATTTAAAGTGAAATGACAAGTACTTTGCACGTTACTGTAAGTAACCAGCATGTTGGGATGACCTTGATTCATCATCGTTTGTGGGGAAGAGGTGGGGCCCAGGTTGTCGATTACAAAGATAACAATGCTCACTTTTGATTTACATGACTCAGTATCTATTTTTTTTATTTTATTTTATTTTTTCTTTGGAGTGGTGTTCAACAGCACTGCAGGAGGTGTGTCTTATATTTTCAGCCTAAACAAAGTATATTGTGACCACAATATGATGGACTAAAGCCATTATGGATTGAACAAGAAAACCTAGACGAGTGAAGTGTAAGGCATGCTTTAAAAAACATTGTGATCGATCATTCACGCATAAAAATCAGAATAACGATTTTCCATCCACTTTGTGCAAGTAAATGAAACAGTTTGGCAGTGACACTCGCTGACAAACAGTAAGAATGGAAAGTTACTAACTTGATCAAATGTGTGCAGACTCAACGTTTTATGGCCGTCATTAACACACACAAATAAAATGACGGATATTCTTTCCTGCGACCAGAGAAGTTTAAGCAAACAGGCTGTCAGTCCAAGTCCACATGCTAGTCGAGATCTCCCGCTGAAACAAAATCTGGTTCTCATTAACTGCAGCAGCTTCTTCTTTCTTCTTCTTCTTTCACACTCAATGCCTTGCTGTTATGGTAGGAGGAAGCAGCAAAACAAGATGAGATCTCCCTCTGGACTGTTTATTGATCTAATGCGGCCTGTGAACACATGCCAATAATTGGAAGACAAACACGCTTACTGTTGTGCAAGTGGCAGGCTAAGGGGCAAACACATATGGATATGCCAATGGCAGGGGTCTCAAACTCAATTCACCTGGGGGCCACTGGATGCAGAGTCCAGGTGAGGCTGAGTCGCAAGAAAATATTTCTTAAAACATTTTTTGCATACTACTCAGCATGTCTAGTTGTTTAATGACCTTTCAAATTGTATCCCTTGTGCACCGCAACTTTCTCTGTTCAAAAAAGACACGTCGGGGTGCCCCTGTGCTCAACAAAGAAATACTGCATCTCTCTCTTTTCCTGGAATTGTCTTTGCTCATCACTAACCTTTCTCTTCACTGCTAGCTTTGAAAAAGACATGTTTGGGGTTGTGGAACATATTTGTATTTAGCTGACGCACGGAGAATAATGTTATTTCCTCAATGTGTGTCGTTCTGCTTTTCCTCCCTACAGCAACGCGGCGGTCCGCGCATAATAGCTGGGAAAGTACCAGGATAGCGAGCGCAAAAAAGTGACGGCTCCCGGAGTGTTATCCGGGGTCATATAAAAATATACGTAGTGTTCATCGTGTGAGGCAATGCAAATTAAACAAACAAACAAAAAAAATAACTGTTTGAATTGGTCCAGGTTATCGGGGACTGTTATTACTGACGGACAGGTGTCGCGGTGTGACTGCAGCCAGGCATGTAAGAAAACCCTCGTCTCCAGGGCAACGTCTCTATCGCTTTCACTCATTTGCCACTTTTCCACCAACGCAGGAGTAGGCAACCGAGAACGTTGAAAGAGCCATATTGGACCCAAATAACACAACACCGTCAAGCGCCATTCATATAAAACTCGCGGGCTGCACTAACATTAAACTTTCATATTAAGTTGGGGGCTGCAAAATAACGTCTCACGGGCCGCAATTGGCCCGTGGGCCGCGTGTCTGAGACCCCTGGACTATGGAGTCCAGTGGACATGATAAGGTCTGAAACGGATTAACAGGACACCATTGTGGGCATTTAAAGACGTTGTGCAATCCATAATGTGCATCTTTACTGCACCAGTCAGTGTATGGTGTGACCGCCATTTGCAGCATGCAGGGCAACACAACTCCTTAGCAGAGATTTGATCAGGTTGTTGATCATGACCTGTGGAATGTTGGTCCACTCCTCGTCAATTGGCTGTGCCAAGTTGCTGGATATTGGCAGGAACAGGAACATGCTGTCATACACGTCAATCCAAAGCATATCAAACATGCTCAGTGGTTAGGACTTAAAACTGTCCTGTGTCCAGGGACTTTTTTATAGTAAAACGTTTCGATCCAACCACTAAAGTATCCACCATACTGTACTTTGTTTATGTTCAAGAGCTCTATCTTGCGGTTAGCAGATTCTCATACTGTCTGTCCGTGTGGAGTGAAGCACATTGACCTCGTCCTAAAGGGATTATACTTGTAGGAAACATAGTTTATTTGCCCCCATGGAGGTAAGAATTGCTGACTTAGAAGTGGATTTGCACTGTGGAGGGACATTAGCCGCTAGCGAGAATGCTTCAGTGTGTTGACGACGCATTTGTTAGCTTGTTGCTGTCAAAATTGCATCTGACAGCGAGTATGTGTCATCAACATGCATTATCACGATATAACGATAAATTTAAAAGCTCTTTTAAGATATATAAAATTTGTCATGTGTCATCTATATCAGTGGTTCTCAACCTTTTTTCAGTGATGTACCCCCTGCGAACACTTTTTAATTCAAGTACCCCCTAATCAAAGCAAAGCATTTTTGGTTGAAAAAAAGAGAAAAGAAGTAAAATACAGCACTATGTCATCAGTTTCTGATTTATTAAATTGTATAACAGTGCAAAATATTACTCATTTGTAGTGGTCTTTCTTGAACTATTTGTAAAAAAAGATATAAAAATAAGTTAAAACGTGTTGAAAAATAAATAAGTGATTCAATTATTAATTGTCAGGATGGGGGGGTCGCAGCTTTCTGCGGGCTCGTTCTCCCAGGAAGGCAGACGGACTACTCGGGACATGGCGTTTTGGTAAAAACATGATTTAATTTTAACTACAAAAAGTTACAAACAAAAAGCGCTCAAAGTGGAGGCACAACTTGGGCTAAGGAACAAAACTAACGCATAAACAGACTATGAGCATAAATCAAACAAAACTTACTTGGCATGGCATGAAGCAGGAAACTATGGCAAGGCAGGAATAAAGTCAGCACAGAGCAAGACAAGATCACAAGCTTACAACACCTGGTATTCCTAGGCAGTCTCCCATCCAAGTACTAACCAGGCCAAACCTGGCTTTACTTCCGTGATCTGACGAGATCGGGCGTGCTCAAGGTAGTATGGCCGTAAACCATCATGATCAGACATGACAGAAAACAAAACATAATCTACAGGCGTGACATTAATAAAGATTTCTACACATAGAAGTAATCATCAACTTAAAGTACCCTCTTTGCGGATTGTAATAGAGATCCATCTGGGTTGATGAACTTAATTCTAAACATTTCTTCAAAAAAAAAAGAAAATCCTTAACATCAATATTTATGGAACATGTCCACAAATAATCTAGCTGTCAACACTGAATATTGCATTGTTGTATTTTTTTTTTCACAGTTTAACTTACATTCATATTTTGTTGAAGTATTATTCAATAAATATATTTATAAAGGATTTTTGAATTGTTGATATATTTTTTAGAATATTAAAAAAAAATCTTATGTACCCCTTGGCATACCTTCAAGGACCCCCAAGGGTATGCGTACCCCCATTTGATCTATATGGTGCAACTCAATTACCATACCATACCATACCATACCATACCATACCAACTTTGTTTATAATGTACATGCATGCAACATGGGGTCGTGCATTATCATGCAGTGAGGTAATGGTCGGAAATGACAATGGACCTAATAATTAAGTAACCTTATATTTAAAATGTCATCAATAAAATGCATCTGTGTCCGTTGTCTTTACCAGTGATTCTCTAACGGTGGCAGAGTCGTGTATAAAGAAAGTATGGCCAACTCGGTTTCAGGTGATCTCCTCAACGATTGGTCAAAAGGCACTCACGTGAATGCAGAGCACCATGTTTGCTACTAACTTTGAGCTGATGCAAAGTGTTTGCGGTACTTCCTCGTTAGTTGTGTGCCGTGTAAAAATGACCCGTTGTGCAGCACGGGGCTGCTACAGCCACAAGAATTGTGGACATTTTTTTTACATCGCTTTCCCCACAATCCGAAAAGAAGACAAGTATGGGAATTGAAGGTTCGCCAACAACACTGGAGAGTCTGATTACAGCATCTTGTGCGAGGTAAACACACGACACCACGTCTGTGTTTTGTTCAGAACTCAGAATCTAACTAATATAAATAATAACAGATGAAATTAAGAAATTAAATATATGGTTTGATAAAAAAGACTATATTTGCATCTCGGTAAAACTAAAATAATGCAATCTGGTGACAATAGAAGAGAAAACAAACTTTGGGTGTACTAATAGAAGATATATCCATCCATCCATTTTCTACCTCTTGTCCCTTCTGGGATGGCGGGGAGTGCTGGAGCCTATCAAAGCTGCATTCGGGCGGAAGGTGGGGTACACCCTGGACAAGTCGCCACCTCATCACACTCACATTCACACACGGGTATAATGAACTGGAAATCTCATAAAAATATACAACATAAAGTGGCAAGAAATATGCCAACAATAAGTAAAGCAAAACATGTTCTCGACAGGGCTTCACGGTGGCAGAGGGGTTAGTGCATCTGCCTCACAATACGAAGGTCCTGCAGTCCTGGGTTCAATCCCAGGCTCGGGATCTTTCTGTGTGGAGTTTGCATGTTCTCCCCGTGAATGCGTGGGTTCCCTCTGGGTACTTCGGCTTCCTGCAACTTCCAAAGACATGCACCTGGGGAAAAGTTGATTGGCAACACTAAATTGGCCCTAGTGTGTGAATGTGAATGTTGTCTGTCTATCTATGTTTGCCCTGCGATGAGGTGGCGACTTGTCCAGGGTGTACCCCGCCTTCCGCCCGATTGTAGCTGAGATAGGCGCCAGCGCCCCCCGCAACCCCAAAATGGAATAAGCGGTACAAAATGGATGGATGGATGTTCTCAACCAAAGGTCACTCCATATTCTCTACTGCTCGCCAGTATTACTATATGTACATGTAAGTTATTGTGCAGAAATATACGAAAATAGGTACAAAAGTACACTTATTCAATGACAAAAAAAGAGGGATTAGTTATAATAATACATAAGGCAGCCACCACAGTTGACATACTTTTTTGGTCATTCCATCCATTCATTTCTACCACTTATTCCCTTTGGGGTCACGGGAGGTGCTGGAGCCGAATCCAGCTACAATCGGGCAGAAGGCGGGGTACACCCTGGACAAGTCGCCACCTCATCCCAGGGCCAACACAGATAGACAGACAACACTCACACTCACATTCACACACTAGGGCCAATTTAGTGTTGCTAATCAACCTATCCCCAGGTGCATGTTTTTGGAGGTGGGAGGAAGCCGGAGTACCCGGAGGGAACACACGCATTCACGGAGAGGACATGCAAACTCCACACAGAAAGATCCCGAGCCCGGGATTGAACCCAGGACTACTCAGGACCTTCGCATTGTGAGGCAGACGCACTAACCGCTTGGCCACTGTGCTGCTTTTTTTTGGTCATTCCGTGTATTTTCTAAAAAAGTTTATTGTGTTGTAGACCGCCTGGTGAAACACTGCAGGAATGTAGCAGCACAGTGCAACACATATGACTGCAAAATTATAATTTTACAAAATAAAAGCATGTTTTATTGTAAGTTTATGAGCTGGAGTATATTTCGAACTACAGACATATTATATTGGGTTTTTTCATTAGAAAAGATAACAGCAATTGCATGCATCCGGGAACAGCCGCACACGTCCCTGGTAGCAGTCATGGCGCCTCTCGTTTAGTTGGCCATACTCTCTTTATACACTAATCGAAACGGTGGTATGCGTTGGCTCCATCTAGTGGTACACCAAAAAGTTACTTAATTAAATACCAAAACACAGTGTTATCGTTCAAACTGTGTGTAAAGTTACAGTGGGCCAGAATATGAAATTCACTTGTTAAATAAAATCTCTGCCTTGTTCAACCAGTCATTTTCTACCGCTTGTCCCGTTCGGGTTTGCGGGGGGTCGCTGGAGCCTATCTCAGCTGCATTCGGGCGGAAGGCGGTGTACACCCTGGACAAGTCGCCACCTCATCGCAGGGCCACCTCTGCCTTGTATTTAAAGGGGAACATTATCACAATTTCAGAAGGGTTAAAACCAATAAAAATCAGTTCCCAGTGGCTTATTTTATTTTTCAAAGTTTTTAAAAAATTTTTTACCCATCATGGGGTATCCCGAAAAAAGGCTTTAAAGTGCCTGATTTTCGCTATTTTTAAATTCATCGTCCATTTTCCTGTGACGTCATTTAGTGATGCCAACATGGCGGATAGCACAGCAAGATATAGGGACATTAGCTTGGATTCAGACTCGGATTTCAGCGGCTTAAGCGATTCAACAGATTACACATGTATTGAAACGGATGGTTGGAGTATGGAGGCTGATAGCGAAAACGAAATTGAAGAAGAAACTGAAGCTATTAAGCGAATAGCTATTGACGCTATTCGGCGATCGCCTTCGATTGAGTGTCGCAAGATATCCATAAATCTCTGTGCCATGTCTGCCTTAGCATCGCCGGTAAAATGTGCAGACCAAACGATCGGGACTTTCGCATCTTGTGACACTGGAGCAACTTAAATCCGTCGATTGGTAAGTGTTTGTTTGGCATTAAATGTGGGTGGAGGGAAAGGCTGGATGCAAATATAGCTACAAATGTACATACAGCTAGCCTAAATAGCATGTTAGCATCGATTAGCATAAGTCAACTTGAATCCGTCCCTGATCGTGTTGTTACACCCTCCGACAACACACCGACGAGGCATAATGTCTCCAAGGTACGGAAAACAGTCGAAAAAACGGAAAATAACAGAGCTGATTAGACTCGATGTTTGTAATGTGTTTGAGAACATTGCGCATTGACTACCTAGGTGACGTCACCGCTCTGAGAGCGAATAATAGAAAGGCGTTTAATTCGCCAAAATTCACCCATTTGGAGTTCGGAAATCGGTTTAAAAAATACATGTTTTTTTTTCCTGCAACATCAAGGTATATATTGACGCTTACATAGGTCTGGTGATAATGTTCCCCTTTAATGAATATTTAGGCCGACTACGCTACTGTTTTTTAATGTTGGTCATTACAGTGGTACTTGGAGAGCCAAGTGTATTCTCAGGTGGTACTTGGTGAAAACATTCTGAGAACCTCTGGTGTATACCATACCAATAACCCCGCCACCAACTTGATCAACATATTAATTACCTGCTCAGTGGCCTAGTGATTAGAGACTGGTAGGTTGTGAGTTCAAACCCCGGCCGAGTCATACCAAAGACTATAAAAGTGGGACCATTACCTCCCTCCACTCAGCATCAAGGGTTGGAATTGGGGGTTAAATCACCGAAAAATGATTCCCGGGCGAGGCCACCGCTGCTGCTCACTGCTCCCCTGAGGTATGGGGGGCTGGATCTCACCACACCTAGTGTGTGTGTGACAATCATTGGTGTTTTATCTTTAACTTTAATATCAGCAAATTGTGACGGCATACATGCTGTTGTACCCTGAACAATGAAAACCAGGATTTATATGTGACAAAACCATCTCTCCAACGTCCCAGATTGAGTCTTATTTTTTCCTTTTCTTCAATGTTTCTCGTAAATGTTCCATTTAATTTCAAAATCAAACAGGTATGAGTGTATGTTAAATGCAGAGGTGGGTAGTAACGCGCTACATTTACTCCGTTACATCTACTTGAGTAACTTTTGGGATAAATTGTACTTCTACGAGTAGTTTTTATGCTACATACTTTTACTTTTACTTGAGTATATTTATAGAGAAGAAACGCTACCTTTACTCTGCTCCATTTATCTACATTCAGCTCGCTACTCGCTACTTTTTTTATCGATCTGTTAATGTTTGTTTTGGTTTATGACAGACCTTCAATGTAGGATACGCATGCCTGCGTTTCACCAATCACATGCAGTCACTGGTGACGTTGGACCAATCAAACAGAGCCAGGTGGTCACATGACCCGACTTAAACAAATTGAAAAACTTATTGGGGTGTTACCATTTAGTGGTCAATTGTACGGAATATGTACTGTACTGTCTACCCGACTTAAACAAATTGAAAAACGTATTGGGGTGTTACCATTTAGTGGTCAATTGTATGGAATATGTACTGTACTGTCTATCTGTGTTGGCCCTGCGATGAGGTGGCGACTTGTCCAGGGTGTACCCCGCCTTCCGCCCGATTGTAGCTGAGATAGGCGCCAGCGCCCCCCGCGACCCCGAAAGGGAATAAGCGGTAGAAAATGGATGGATGGATGTACTGTACTGTGCAATCTACTACTAAAAGTTTCAATCAATTAATCGAAAGTGTAAAGGAAAAAAGACACTTTTTATTACAACCGTACTTCCCGTCAAAAGCCTAAAGACTGATCGCACAGTTACTGTCTTCACAATAAAAGTGCCGCTCCATCGCGCCTGTGTTAAAAAAATAAGAGTCTCCGAAAGCCAGAGCAAACAAGCTAGCAAGCTACAGAGTTTGCTGCCAATGTATTTCTTGTAAAGTGTATAAAAAACGAATATGGAAGCTGGACAAATAAGATGAACTTTTTTTCTCCTCCATTTGAAAACGTGGACATTATCAGCACCACTGTCTGATTCCAATCAATGCAAGTCATAAGAATCAGGTAATACACCAACTTATATTCTTGTCTTCATGAAAGAAAGGAATCTATATGTTAAACATGTATATTCATTAAAACACCTTCAATATGTGAACAAAAACTGCAAAATAAATAAATATAAATATAAATATAAATGTATATATATATACATATATATATATGATATGTGTGTGCATGAGGTAGATCACCTCGACTTGATCATTTATTAAGTAATTGATAAACGTTGAAAAACTTATTGGGGTGTTACCATTTAGTGGTCAATTGTACGGAATATGTACTGTACTGTGCAATCTACTAATACAAGTTTCAATCAATCAATCAATGAATGCCTACTGAGCCTATGGTGCTGTTAAGTTATTGTGGCTCAATGTGCCGTAATTTTTTTTATTTTAACGTACTATTATTTAATATATATCATTGTTTTAGTTGTTTAAGAGATATTCCTGGCTCTGAATTCGCTCATTGCTACTTTTATGTTTTTGTGCATTATTTGTTGACGTAATCATTAAACAATCAGGTTACTCATCAGTTACTCAGTACTTGAGTAGATTTTTCACAACATACGTTTTACTTTTACTCAAGTAAATATTTGGGTGACTACTCCTTACTTTTACTTGAGTAATGAAACTCTAAAGTAACAGTACTCTTGAGTAAAATTTCTGGCTACTCTACCCACCTCTGGTTAAATGGAATGAAGCATGGCTGGAAGCTCTCTTCAATGATCGTCCAAAGCTTCCTGGTGTATTGAGAGAATCTAATGCGTGTGTTTTGGTCCCTACATAACGAGAAATACCAGTTAAGTTTAATAAAGAGTTGACAGGAAAAATCATCCTACCCGAGTGCACATGTGACGTCAGTGCCTTCCATATTGTAAACGTTCGTGACTGCTGCACGCGCTCCTGCGAGAGAGACACACGCGCCAACAGATTCCGCCAGTGCCGTGAGTATTTGTGCGCATGCGCCGTGTCTCTTTCGTCGTAACCATCATCTAGTCGGGCGCACACACTCGGCCAGTCTGGTACCCTTCGGAGCTGCGCTAGGACAAATGCCCAAGGACACCGCGGCGGACTTTGTCCTCTTCCACCGACGCTCTCCCCGTACCTAACCAACTGGACAGAACTACCACGAGGTGAGTGTTTGTTTTGGACGCTCCAACATGGTTCCGGGACAAAGCGACCGCGGCGAAATAACATGTGTGCTAATTGACGTAAGAGGCGGTGTTTAATGCTCATGTACGTAACACGGCTTTTATAACGTGCGCACATGGTCGGCTCGCTTCCAAAGTAGAGTTTGTACAGTATGGTGGAGGTTATCTATCCATGGCGCGATGCCGCTGCTTCAGATCCCCCCTCTCCCCACACACCCATTGGGCGCATCTGATTCTGTGTCGCCGGCGTGTGGCCCACCCTGTGGATCAGCCAGTGGGGTAGTGATGGGATCGGCAGTTCTTTTGACTGTACTGAATCATTAGAATCAGTTCCTTAAACTGATTCGTTCAAAAGATTCGTTCACCGAATCACTTCTGCAGCAGTTCTGTGTGCAGGTCGGCGAATCATGATTCAGTCAGTAACAGCTTCCCCAGCGGCAGATCTCGATTTATGTGAATCTGACAAGATAATAACAATTTATTTAAAAATTTGCTACAAATATTATTTACTTTTTTTTCCTTCTTTTTTTTGTGTACTCTCCATGAGGTGTCCATGACATTTTAAAATGGATCTGAAAACAAAATCATTAAAAAAAAGTTTTTTAAAGTGGTAAAAATTACATACAAATTTACAAATGGTATTATTTTTACATTTTAACATTTGACTCGACGACAAAATTGAAATATGTTCTTAAATGCGTTTGAAATGGAATTATTTTCTACATTATTACATTACATTTATTTTAACAATTCATAGTGGATTTGACAAGATAGAAAAAACGATTCTAAAATGTGTTACAAGTTTTCTTTTTTCACATTACATTTTATTATTTTAACAAGTAATATTTCTAACAAAACATACATGTATAAAAATGTAATAAAAATCAATCTTCCTTTTATATCACATCCAATGTGTGTTTTTTTTTTTTTAAACAATTATGACCACTCTAAAAGCGGGATGGTTTCCTGTGGACGGGACTCTCGCTGCTGTCTAATATCCGCTTTGAACTGAACTCTCGCGGCTGTGTTGGAGCCACTATGGATTGAACTTTCACAGTATCATGTTAGACCCGCTCGGGGGGGGGGGTTGCCCAGCCCACATTTGAGGTCCTCTCCAAGGTTTCTCATAGTTAGCATTGTCACTGGCGTCCCACTGGGTGTGAATTCTCCCTGCCCACTGGGTGTGAGTTTTCCTTGCCCTTATGTGGGTTCTTCCGAGGATGTCGTAGTCGTAATGGTTTGTACAGTCCTTTGAGACATTTGTGATTTAGGGCTATATAAATAAACTTTGACATTGATTGATATAATAAACACGATATGAAAAAAAAATAAAAAAATGTGTGCAGGTCGGCGAATCACGAGTCAGTCAGTAACAGCTTCCCCAGCTGCAGATCTCGCTGTGTGTCAGTTCGAGAAAGACACAAGCCCTCAGCACCCAATGAACGACTCGCACAGTGACTGAACGAGATCCTCAATGTGACGTCATCCTCCGCGACACAGTCAGTTCCCTGTGTCAGTACGTTCGCGAACGTGATTCACGTCGCGACACAGTCAGTTTTCTGCGTCAGTATGTTCTCGAACGTGATTCACGTGATTCACGTCGCGACACAGTCAGTTCCCTGCGTCACTACGTTTGCAAACGTGATTCACGTGATTCACGTCTCGACACAGTCAGTTATCTGCGTCAGTACGTTCGCGAACGTGAATCACGTGATTCACGTTGCGACACAGTCAGTTTTCTGTGTCAGTATATTCGCGATAGCGATTCACGTGATTCGCGCCAGTTCCACTCGCGGCGGAGCCCAACTGAACTGAGAAAGGATTGAATCAGTTCATGAAGTGATTTGGTTCAGTACATTCACTCAAAAGATTTGTTCGTTTGAACGAATCGTTCGCGAACGACACAACACTACAGTGGGGTCGGCACCCAGCCAGACGTGCTCTCTACGGCAGTGTTTTTCAACCTTTTTTGAGCCAAGGCACATTTTTTGCGTTGAAAAAATCCGGAGGCACACCACCAGCAGAAGTCATTAATAAACAAAACTCGGTAGACGATAAAAATGTGTTGTCGCAATTGTTGGATATGACTTTAAACCATAACCAAGCATGCATCACTATAGCTCTTGTCTCAAAGTAGGTGTACTGTCACCACCTATCACATCACGTCCTGACTTATTTACAGATTTTTGCTGTTTTCCTGTGTGTAGTGTTTTACTTCTTGTCTTGTGCTCCTATTTTGCCGGCTTTTTCTCTTTTTTTGGTATCTCCCTGTAGCAGTTTCATGTCTTTCTTTGAGCGATATTTCCCGCGTTTACTTTGTTTCATCAATCAAGAATATTTCAATTGTTTTTATCCTTCTTTGTGGGGACATTGTTGATTGTCATGTCTAGGGTTGGGTATCGTTTGAATTCGAACGATTCCGATTCTGATTCTTTGTTTCGATTCTGATTCCTGACGATTCTCGATTCCGATTCTTTTTAAAACAAAAAATTAAAAAAAAGGCAGGGTCAAAAAAAGTTTAGGATATTTTAAATGAGCTAGCTAACCTACAGTCTTTCTGAATGAAATAGTCTGACATTCTCCATCAATTTTAATTCTATTAACTTTTTTTAACTTTACTATAAATTCCTCACAGGGCTGTTTTCAACTAGAATATAAATATCAAATCTATGAAGTTGAATATAAATATTATGAATACATTTTCACAGGGGTATACTTTCATCAAGAGAGCTTTATTTTTGAAAACTTCATGAAAACACATTTACACTCACAAGTGTATGATGCTGCAGGTACTTAAACATGTTACCGTCCTCCCACTGAGGGGCTAACCTGGTGCAGAAAAGCAAATAAACAATAAGAAACAACTTGCAAAACCCAATCCAGATTAGCAGCAGGTACAGTATAAAATCAGAGACAGTTCTTGTTTAGGAAAATGACCTTATCTGCCTTCTCAGGCAGGATGCGTGAGCGTCCTGGACATAGTGTCTCCTGTCGAAGACGGGACACGCATTTATTTGTACTCCATGAACTCGGAGGTGCTTCATCATTATCGACGTGCACCCTCCTAAGCACGAAACAGTCCTGTCGCACGTGTTACATTTCGCCCATATTTAATTTTTTTAAATAAATTAAAGCCACACTTTCGACCCTCGAAGCCCACTATCCATGCTTGACTGACTCTCTCGGCTACATAGGCTCTGTTACATAGGCTCGGCTATGCTAACACTTCCGGCGTTGGGCGCTTCTTCGTTGGTGTTCAGAGGCTTCTTCTTCCGGGTCGGAGGACTTATTATTTTTTTCCGGTCGGCGGACTGGGTATCGAAACTAAGAATCGAAATTTAAACTTTTGAACGATTCCGGGAGAATCGGAAAGTTAGTCCCGGTTCCAATAGATACTCGATACTCAACCCTAGTCATGTCATATTCGGATGTACATTGTGGACGCTGTCTTTGCTGCGCAGTAAGTCTTTGCTGTCGTCCAGCATTCTGTTTTTGTTTACTTTGTAGCCAGTTCAGTTTTAGTTTCGTTCTGCATGGCCTTCCCTAAGCTTCAATGCCTTTTCTTAGGGGCACTCACCTTTTGTCAATTTTTGGTTTAAGCATTAGACAACGTTTTACCTGCACCCTGCCTCCCGCTGTTTCCGACTTCTACAAAGCAATTAGCTACCTGTTGTCACCTACTGATATGGAAGATAATTACATGGTTACTCTGCCGAGCTCTAGACGGCACAGACACTCAACAACAACACATCATTTGCTGACTATAATTATTGATTTGCAAAAAATATTTTTCACCCAAATAGGTGAAATTAGATAATATCTCACGGCACACCAGACTGTATCTCATGGAACACTAGTGTGCCGCGGCACAGAGGTTGAAAAACACTGCTCTACGGCATGAAGAGGTGCCTGCGTTACCACATGCATGCATCACTGTGCTTGTGGCATGCATGTGTATGTTTGTAAATGTTGTGCACCCCCAAAAAATAACAGTAGTGTATCAGAGGTGTTGCTGCAGAGAGAGGCGGCATGGGGTTGTTTGATTTACTCAGAAGTTTGCATATGGATATATGTAAAAATTTGAAGTGAATTATATTTATATAGCACTTTTCTCTAGAGACTCAAAGAACTTTACTAGTGAAACCTATTATCTACATCCTTAGAACACCTCCAGTCAACTACAACCCAAGCCTAACCCCCTCCCCCCACCACATCCCACCCCCCGGATTGTAAATAATCAAATGTAAATAATCAAATGTACTGTATATATTTGTTCTTATGGTTTCTGAGCTCACTATGTTCACTGCTCTCTGTACATATCCTACAAAGTGAGACCTGCACTGTTACTATGTCCAATTCTCAGATGACATAATTGTTGATGACTGAAGTGCTGATAGCAACATAAACCTAGTGGCCCCAATTTTAACTCTTTTTTTTTCAAATGCTAATTGCAAACAAATATTTACAATAAGTCATTAATTAAACTTAGACAATATTTTGTCCTAGTAAGTCAATATTTACTAAGTAAAAATAGTGACATACTTAGTATCTCAGGCAACTAGGAAAAATATAGAGATATATATCGTATATTGCCTTCCCCCTTGGAGAGACACCGACTAAACCAGGGATAGGGAACCTATGGCTCTAGAGCCAGATGTGGCTCTTTTGATGACTGCATCTGGCTCTCTGATAAATCTGAGCTGACATTGCTTAAGTAATGAATAATTCCACTTGTAATCACAGTGTTACAAATAACGTTCAAAATATAAAACATTCTCATGCATTTTAATCCATCCATCTGTTTTCTACCGCACCTGTTCAAGAAGTTGCGTTAACAGTAAGAAGTTATTCATTTATTATTGGTTAGTGTGGTTGTTTATTGGTTGTTTTATTTTTTCAAAAAGTCTCTCAGTTGCTTTCCAGCAATAGTTTTTCCAGCCCCAACCCAGTCTCTCCCCCTGGCTGCTGCTTATAACCGAGCGACAGGTGATTATATAACAAGGCCCAGGTGGGCCATCTTCGCACCTGTCGCTGCAGGCCCGCAGGCCACGCCCCCTCCACAGTTAGATTCAGAATAACATTGTTATTACAAAGAATAAGAGACCTCTAGAAATGTTGGTCTTAAAAATGTACGTGTTTAGTTGTGTTCAGTGTTAATAAAAATATTATATGGCTCTTACGGAAATATATTTCAAAATATTTGGCTTTTTGGCTCTCTCAGCCAAAAAGGTTCCCGACCCCTGGACTAAAGTATTCTGGGGGAAACAGTGCTGATGATTAATTTATGTGATGATTGTATTAGATAGATAGATAGATAGATAGATAGATAGATAGATAGATAGATAGATGGATAGATAGATAGATAGATAGATAGATAGATATATAGATATATAGATAGATAGTACTTTATTGATTCCTTCAGGAGAGTTCCCTCAGAAAAAATAAAAAGTGCTGATATGATTTGATTATGCTGATAGGAAATATTTGTACCATGAATTGATTAATGTGGACCCCGACTTAATAAAGTTGAAAAACCTATTTGGGCTTTACCATTTAGTGGTCAATTGTACGGAATATGTACTGTACTGTGCAATCTACTAATAAAAGTTTAAATCAATCAATCAAAACCACATTTAAACCAGTGTGGCACTGGCAGCAGATGGGTAAATTCTCTGGCCAAAGGACTTTAGGATAGCAGAAGCGGGGATCGAACCTGGAATCCTCAAGTTTGTGGCATGGCCACTCTACCATGACCTGACTCTCGCAAGATCCTTGTAGTTCGCTGAGCTCCACACAAAGATCTGGGACTTCTCAATAAGAGATGTATTTCACAAGGCGGGGCCATATAAAAAATGTATTGTATGTGATTGGATAAACCACTTGTCTGTTACCTTGGACGATGTGCTAATTCCAACCACTCACATCGAAATCAACCCATGATGCTGATGAGAGCGGCGCTGGGAAATCCAAAGCCGAAATATTGGATAATGACAGAGCGAAAATAATTAATTAATTAATTTAAGTAGTTACTCTTCGATAGATTCGACAAAACAGTTGCACAAGCAGACTCAATCAGCACTCGACTCCTCGCTGCATGTTGTTTGAATCAAACAGTCGCTTCGGCGCTACGTCACATATGTGAAATCCCGCCCGGCGATCCTGATTGATTAATTATTTTTTGCTATCTTGAACGAGTTTGCATTGCCCTCGATCCCAGACCCTTGTGTGGATCTCAGCGAACTACAAGGATCTGGCGAGTGTCAGGTTAACTCTACCAACCGAGCTGCGCCAACAATGTGTATTTATATTCATTGTACATGTGACAATACAAATCTCCATAATTCATATATACTGTATCATCGGTGATATTCTTGACCTTTTGTTTTTACTGGTATGTTGCAATGTTGTGTCACAAAATGTTCCTCTTAAATGCTCACATTATTGTGCAGCACAACATTCTCTTTTCATGCTCACCCAGGCCAATTCAAACTCAGATTAAACAGTTTGAATATGGGAATTGAAGGTATGTAACGATTGATCGATAGATTGATTTATATTCCTACATTTCAAGTATATTGAACTGCACTGACTGATGCTATCCTGAATATATTGGTAACTGACATGAGGCGACTATCAATGGTGGAGGATGAAAGTTTTAGACAAATTATTCACTTCCTAAACCCCGGTTACACACTTCCCTCGAGGAACCATTTTACCAAACTGATGGAGAGGAAGTACAAGCGGACATTCCATGCAGTGTAGACTGACATAAAAGCCACCCAGAGCAAAATTGCTCTCACTAGTGATGTGTGGACAAGTGTAGCCTACCTTGGCAATACATGCCACTACATTGGAGACAAATGGAACATGAAGTCAATCTGCCTTACGACAATGCCACTAGAGGAAAGACATTCAGCATCCAACATTGCAGAATGGTCGGAACAGGTAATAGCCAGGTTTGAAATTCCCCTAAGCAAAATTATTGCTATTGTACAGGACAATGGTGCACTTAATAAAAAAAATAACATTTTTGTAACACTTGCCTTGTTTTATCTGGCAAGTCGAAAGGACATGGTGCCAGTATGCTGTTTTTTTAAATAAAGTATTGGAAAGAATAGAAATGTAGTTGGTCTTTTCTAGCCGATTGTTAATTGAATAATCGAAGTAATAATCGACAGATTAATCGATTATCGAATTAATCAGTAGTTGCAGCCCTAGTTGCTAATTGTTTTTAATTAAATATCGCTCAGCCAAAATTTGCAACTGTCTGCATTACTTTATTTACAATAAATACAGAGATTATGGACGTTTACTAATCGATTCTATAATCGTCTATGTCCGAATTGCAATTAGTCTGTTTTCTCAACTAGTTTTTTTGTATTTTCACACTTGCGTGTGAAGTCCCAGTGTTCATGCACTTTTTCTAATGCCATTGTTTACTTTTAGCACGGATAATGTTTTGCTTTTCCGGTTGACCTATGACATCACACTAGGCATTTGTGGCCAAAGTAACAACAGGTTAGCTTTGTTGTACCTGATATCCTCTGGCACAGATTACAAATATTACGTCTGTAATGGATATAATGATATGAAATAGGAAGACAGCCGGGTTTTTTCAAATTAATTTTCGGTTGGAGAATCATGGTAACAAAACTTTTGAATATCTCAGATCTTATCCATAAGGCTCTGTGGATTGATTAAAGGAGTTCTAAATCGGAAGATAAAGACTGTTCGTGTCTGGCCTATATTTTTCCAGATTAAGGTTGCTATTGTTCTGGACTATCTTGATTTTGCCAACAGACTCAGTATATTTCATTATTTGTTTGTTTTATTTAATTTGGAGATTTAAACGTTTTCATTTCAACTACAATCAATGTTGCCTCTTTTATATTATATATGTGAGCAAACTCCCTGAGCGTTCAGTGGAGCACATGTGAGCAACATCAGACGTGCACGCTGTGGCCATACCAGCAGCACACCTGTTTCAAACCTGACATACCAATTTAAATGTTTTAATCAAATGACAGCAGTCATTTCCATAAGATTATTTTTGATATAAGTGATTTGGCCCACTTACAATGAAGAAAAATAAATAAAAAATCTTGTTTTTCATGAGCTATGTAGTATTGTATGTCTGGGTGGTGGTCTTGCTTTGGAAGTAATTTTTATCCTTTCCAAGAATCACATTTAGTTCCCTAAAACAGTCTCATATTGCACAAAGAGATTTAAGCATGGGATAAAGTGTACATTCCTGTAACTTTATGTATGTAAAATATATATTTTTATTGGCATTTCTGCAAAAAATGTCCTGATTAATATCTGTACATTAACATTAATAATAAATAGGAGTAGAATTATCACACATCTGATTAGGTGTTGGAGTTGTCCGACTTTTTGTGTGTCCATAAACACATCAGTGGCTGAGTGGAGAAGAGTGGGTGTGTTGGTGCAGGTGAGAGAAAGCGAGCGGCTGCTGTTGATATGACAGATGACAAGGAGTTTGTTTTGCCGTGGTTTGTATGGCAGAAAATGTCCAGTTCTGTTAGATAGAAGTTTTTTTTACGTGTGTTTTTGGTGTGATTACATTAAACAGTTTTGCTTAATAAAGTAATCGATGGCGTTCTTGTCGCCTTGAAGCGTCTTGACAGACGTAACAATAATCGACAAACATCGTTGTGGACGCTTGTCAACTATCACTCACAATTATATGATCGTGATGAATTTCAGGTCGATCATAGTGATTAGCTGTGACCATAGATCAGGCCTGGCCAGACCAAGACACATCCGACTCTTTGCCCGGTTTCATGCGGCTTTTACAAATCGACGTGCACAAAAGACAGAGGTTTTTTTTTTTTTATTCCCTTTCAATTTCACCAGCATTTGAGACATTTTGGCCAATCAGAATTTTTGAGTCTCGCTTTTGTTCAGTCTCTCGCTTCAAATAGGGGGAATGACGCCTCACTCTATGCATTGCTCTCAGCACCTGAGCGCATTTATTTAACAATAGAATTAACTGAACGAAGGGAGCCGTTTTTTTTTACTCATTCAGAATCTTTTGTCTTGGTACGGGGAGCGTGGGGTGCCAGCATTACACACACATGAAGTACAGACAGCCTCCCTACCTACCAACAGTAAATAATGCTGCAAACTAACAAAAATGAAGGGAACACCATTTCATTACAAAGCCAAATGTATCGTGGTAACAGTTCTGCTTCAAATCGGATGGGCAATATATGCCCATTAACATGGACGATTCAGCGAAAATGCGGTGATCATCCATCCATCCATTTTGTACCGCTTGTCCCTTTTGGGGTCGCGGGGGTGGTGCTGGAGCCTAGCTCAGCTGCATTCGGGCGGAAGGCGGTGATCACGTTATGGCAAGAAACAAAAACCCATCCTAACATCGTTTTTCCAACTGGGGAACAATTGCACTTTAAAATTGTACATTTTTATTTAAGTTAAATATTTACTTAAAGAAATAAGTCCATTGCAGATTTTTTTGTTAGTTTATTTAGGATGACAAAGTTATCTACCTTTCAATTATAGTACAATTGCAAACAATTCTACAGTAATGAGAAATACAAGTTTTATCCTTTTAAATGGTTAGTTGTATTAATATTACAGTACATTTTATGATTACATTATGATCACTGTATAGTTTTTTTCCATTATTTATTTGATTTAAGAGCATTGTGTAAAACAAAAGCTCTGACTCTCTCTGCATGAAGCCAAATCTTTTTTGGAAGTAAATTATTGCATATTGTTTTAAAGTGTAAAAGTAAAATGTCTTCCTTCACTTGTTACTCCCGCAGTTTTATGCATTTTTATATATGATATATAAAAATCACAAATCAAATTGTAGTAGCTGTTTTCGAGAGAAAAATCGCACTTAGGTTCTGCCCTTGTAAACATTTTGCTTCAAGTTTGCTCCCAAAATGTCAGGTAAAAGATGCACAGCAAAATGAAAATCATGAAGATGAACACAGGGTGTTTTTGACGGTGTGGGAGAGCTTATATTTTTTGTTAAACGTAATGGCAAGCCAATCTGCCTCTGTCATTAGCGCATTTCACAGCTTCAGATCTTTCGACACTTTGGACTTGGTTGTCGTGGGAGTTTGTCTGTGTGTGACACCTTTCATTGTTTAAAATGACTGGTCTGTGGTTTTAGTACTGTAGAAGTCAATTTATGTCATTATCATGTAGGTGTGTGAAATTTACAGTAAATCTGGCTCAGCAAAAGTGTGTGTTTGTGCGTGCGCGTCTGAGGGAAGGATGGGGTGATGTTCATGTGTGCAAATATGTATGATGTGGCTCTTTGCGGTAACACTGAAAAATGTGGTTCTTGCTCTCTGACTGGTCGGTCAACCCTGACATGGATTAACTCGATCAAATATGGCGGAAATATCTCTTGACAACCAATCAGTCGACCTTTTCCCGCTCCACTTTCTGCTGTAAAGTACCGCAGGAGTAAACAGAACCATGGATGTAAACAGTTTGACCAAACTTGGAGCTAAACGCGCAGCTGACGGCAGCAAAATAAATGCTAGCTACTTGGAGTTAGTGCTTTACAGTATAAAGATATATATGTATATACATCTTTATGCTCCCTCCACCCCGGCAGACAATGGCGTGGAACACCGCAGAGGCCTACCACATTGTATATGATTCTTTGACTTTTTATTCATAGCTGTATGTAGAAGTGGCTGGTTGCATTAGCTCTGCTCTTTTAATGTCTTTAATGTCCTTAGTTTTCTTTGATGTTTTGATGTTTCCACATGTGAGAGGGATGTGTGCTGCGGCTATGAGTTGTTTTTTTCCCTTGGCTTCAGTCTGGACCCCCTGTCCAGGGGCCCAGGTTTAGACCGATTTTTCTTCTGTGAATGTTATCCACATGATTCCCAGCAAAACTCGGTGTCTCAGGCTTGTAATTCATAACTGCCTTCTTTATTTTCAGACAATTAATCTGTCTGTGCTCCGTTTTCTCACAACTTTGGGCAACAGTAGTGGTTTGGATGTGTTGCTGAATTCTTGCAGCCGAAAACACTGCAAAAGTAAACAAACCATTTTGATAACAGTCCCTTTCACAGATGATCAGAATGAGAATCAAAATCGGCTTTATTGGCCAAGTATGTTTAACACACAAGGAATTTGACTTGGTAGATAGACTGTGCTGTCGTCGTTCAATGCAAGAAACAAAGAAAAACACAACAACTACGAGAGAGTACACAGAGCATGAAAACAAGAGGGAAACATGAAAGAACAAAAAGAGTACAGAGCTGATGCAATCAGCGGTCACTTCAGAGGTACTTTTTCTACATACAGCTACAAGAACAAAACTCAAAGGAAAACAATAAACACTTTCAGGGTTTCCCCTAAACTGCCAAGATACCTGTGGTTTTGGGGGCGTGGCTTTGCACATGATTAAAAATTACGCCATCGGGTAATTTGCAATAATGATATAATTTTCTTTAAAAAGGCTCAAAAATGTATACATACACTTAAAACAAAACCTGTTTCATTAATTAGTATTAACATATATATTTTTTTAGTTTTATCATATTTTCAAATGTTGCTGCTTATTGTACAAAGTACTTGAGATTTTTCCAAGTGTTTACAGACTTTTAATAAATTTTATTTGAATTATAAAAAACTAGCAACCAATTTAGCATCTTCTTCTGGTGTTATTATAGAATGTATTTGTGTTTAGAGACTCTACTTCTGTCCCTCTATGTCCCTGACTAAAGAGGCTGAAGCGAACATGACGTCACACTTGTTTCGGGCTGTTGCTCCAGTTGAACTTTCTCTCCTTAAAAGCTGCCACTTTCCTCCTAATATTTGCGCATTTTGTGGATGGCTGTCCGCGCGGGTATATCTGCAATATATATAAAAATCATATCCACACATGCTGTCAGCGCTCCAAACAATGGTGTGCGTTTTGTTTACATTTGGTTTTGGCAGCGCAGTTTTGGTGATCAAAGTATTTTTTTTGGGTGGTCAATAGTGTGCAAATAATAGGCTATATATATACATTCATACTGTAACAACCAGCTAATATTAATGTTTAATGTATGTGTGGTTTATATTAATTACTTTTCAATAAATAAATAAAAAAGGCTTTCTTTTCAAGGTTTGGTGGTAATAAAAATTCCCTTTTGGTGCGCCACATTCAATTACATTAAGTAGAAACCCTGACTTTCGTTAGTAGGGTTAGAAATATGTTTAAAATTAAAGACAAATATCTGTTAAGTTTACTACTGGGGAAGGAGACGGCACAGCAACGGGATGTCAAGTTCAATAGATTTATTGAAACTTTGATGATTGTGTGGAGTGTATGCTACTATGTGTTTGCATGAATGGCTATGTGTTGAATTATCATATAGGAATACCGTGAAGGTTTGTTGCGGTGCGTGTTGGATGAATGGCGTCCAAATCCGGAAGGGAATAAGCAAGAGGAAGTCCAAAGTCCAAGAAGGGCCAGAGGCAGGAGAGTGGGTCCAAAGTCCAGAAACGAGGTCGAGGATCAAGGAAGGCAAAATGGGTCCAGGAGGGAAACACGACACTGTGGGAAGAGCAGTAGAAACAGGGATCAGGGAAACACAAGGGGCACAAGGAAATAGGCAATGAGCTAGATCAGGAGGTAGTCAGAGACACGCAGCTTACAAGAGTAGTTTACGTTCCGACATCGAGGAGTCAGCGTCGGCCATCTTTATACTGCCCTCCTTCATTAACGTCAGGTGTGGACTGCCACCGGCTGCGGCGGAGAGTGGGCGTGGTCCGCTTGATGAGTGCTTGGGAGTCTCTGGTGTTTGCAGCGGAGCTTCTGTGTGCTCTTGCAGCAGCGGGAAGCACAGAGTTAAGTGTGTGACACAACAGTGCCCCCCCCCTTATGCGAGGCCCCCGACGAGCGCCGAAGAGCTCCAGGGTTGGCCCGATAGAACTCCTTAAGAAGATTGGGGTCAGCAAGATACCAGGCAGGAACCCAAGATCTATCCTCAGGTCCATAACACTCCCAATCTACCAAATAAACTAGCCCCCTCCCTTGACGACGAACCCCGAGTTTCTCCTTAACAGTCCATACTGAATCACCATTGTCCAAAATTCTAGGAGGAGGCGGAATAGGTTCGGGGAATGACAATGGCGAACTAGTAACTGGCTTTATCTGGGAGACATGGACTACTGGGTGTCGTTTAATAGATGGTAATGATAATTTGACTGCAACAGGGTTGATAATTGTCTCTATGGTGAAGGGTCCTACAAAACGGGGTGCGAGTTTACGTGATGGTACCTCTAGATGCAGGTTTTTAGTACGCAGAAGTACTTGTTGTCCCGGAGAGTAAACAGGGGCTGGAATGCGTCGCCGGTTGGCACTGTTGCACATCTTTTCAGATTACTTTAGTAGAGACGCACGAGCAGCTTTCCATATCTGCTGGCACTTCTTAATGTGTTTCCGAGATGAAGAGACGGATGCTTCCAACTCCTGTTGGGGAAACATGGGAGGTTGGTATCCAAGGGAGCACTCAAAAGGAGATAAACCGGTTGTTGAACTCTTTATGGAGTTGGTGGCAAACTCGACCCAAGGAAAAAACTTGCTTCAAGACGAGGGTTGTCAAGCGGAAATGCAGCGCAACATGGTCTCCACACTCTGGTTAGCTATTTCAGCCTGACCATTGCTCTGTGGATGATGGCCAGACCTTAGACTGACCGTGGCCCCAATACCCTTGCAGAAGGTCTGCCACACCCTAGAAGTGAACTGAGGGCCACGGTCTGAAACAATGTCCACCAGAATGCCATGTTCAACAATAGGATTAGTAAAGAGGTCAGCAGTTTCAGAGGACGAAGGGAGATTGGGAAGTGGAACAAAATGCGCAGCTTTAGAAAATCGATCAACAAATGTGAGACTGACGGTTTTACCTTGAGACGAGGGAAAACCAGTAAAAAAAGTCTTAAGGAAATTTGGTACCATGGACGACTGGGGACGGGGGGAGAAGACATAGAAGTCCTGCCGGTGGCCTGTGGGACGGTTAATTCCGTGCACAAGTATTGCATGCGGCGATAAACTCACGGGTATCTTGGGCCATGGACGGCCACCAGGATCGTCGGTGGATGAATGAAAGAGTACGTTGAAATCCAGGATGACATGAAAACACGCTGGAATGTCCCCACGCCAAGACTATAGGACGTAGATTCCTGTGTACAAAAAGTTTGTTGGGAGGTCCGCCACCTCTTTAGGGAGTCTTGGACAAGATCCTCCACTTTCTAAGTGACCATGCCAATAATCCTGGAGAGAGGAAGAATAGTCTCTTCTGGGGTCTTGTCGGTGGTTTCTTCCCAGAACTCTCGAGAGAGCGCATCAGCCTTGGTATTGCGAGATCCAGGTCTGTAAGATAGAACATAGTCGAGGCGACCAAAAAACTGGGACCAACGAGCCTGTATATCATTAAGTCTCTTGGCTGATCTGATATAGAGAATGTTACGGTGATCAGTGAGCACCTGAAACTGGTGTTTAAAGCCCTCCAACCAATGTCCCCATTCTTTTAATGCCTCATAGACAGCAAGTAACTCCCGATTTCCAGCATCATAATTATGCCCAGCGGAGGCGAAACGTTTAGAGAAAAATGCGCAAGGATGGATGTTGTTGTCTCGCCTGGAGCATTGGGAAAGAACTGCACCGACTCCTGTATCGGATGCGTCTACCTCGACAATGAAGGGGCAGTCTTGATCCGGGTACACCCGGATGGGTGCCGAGACGAAGCTTCTCTTCCTCTTCAGGCACCAAAATGCCATTATTAGACTATTTAATAAAAAAAATACTGTACAAGATGATGTCATTTTCAAACACCTCCCTCCAACACTTTTGTACCTAACATAATGAATATTCGTGATAAATTACAAATATCTTATAATCTTGATAAAAAATATTGTGATTTTTCATATTGGCCATAATCGTACAGCCCTACATCTAAGTAATTATTTAATAATTTATTTAATAATTTAATTTTATCCCATTTGATCCTCCATAGAAAACCAAAATGCCAAATTTAATTATGATGCCAATTACTATTACCATTGCATTTAGGGTTATGACTCTGTACTAACCACAGTAAAATCAAGGCAAGGCACTTGCAAAAATTCATATTTATCCTTCATGGAATAGAACCATCTTAAACGTGTGATAATATATATTTGCCACTCATATTCTAAAAATACAAAATAAAAATATTTAGGTACAGGCAAATACTTAATGGGGCCACAGACTAAGTCGATGTGCTCGAGGGTACTTTCCTTTTCTGTATGGTGTTCACAAAATCAGAATGGTGATCAAAATGTTTGGATCAATACTCAATAAACTTTTGGGAACTGAGGAAACTAATTGTTGAAGCTTTGAAAGTGGAAATCTTTCCCATTATTGTTTTATGTAGAGCTTGAGTCGTTCAACAGTCTCTGCTGTCGTATTTTACGCTTCATAATGCGCCACACATTTTCGATGGGAGACAGGTCTGGACTGCAGGCGGGCCAGGAAAGTACCCACAGTCTTTTTTTACGAAGCCACGCCGTTGTAACACGTGCTGAATGTGGCTTGGCATTGTCTTCCTGAAATAAGCAGGGGCGTCCATGAAAAATGGACGGCAGCATATGATTTTCCAAAACCTGTATGTACCTTTCAGCATTAATGGTGCCTTCACAGATGTGTAAGTTACACATGCCTTGGGCACTAATGCACCCCCATACCATCACAGATGCTGGCTTTTGAACTTTGTGTCGATAATAGTCTGGATGGTTCGCTTCCACTTTGGTCTGATGACACGATGTCGAATATTTCCAAAAATAATTTGAAATGTGGACTCGTCAGACCACCGAACACTTTTCCACTTTGCATCAGTCCATCTTAGATGATCTCGGGCCCAGAAAAGCCGGTGGCGTTTCTGGATGTTGTTGATAAATGGCTTTCGCTTTGCATAGTGAAGTGAAGTGAAGTGAAGTGAATTGTATTTATATAGCGCTTTCTCTCAAGTTACTCAAAGCGCTTTACATAGTGAAACCCAATATCTAAGTTACATTTAAACCAGTGTGGGTGGCACTGGGAGAAGGTGGGTAATGTCTCTTGCCTAAGGACACAAGGGCAGTAACTAGGATAGCACAAGCGGGAATTGAACCTGCAACCCTCAAGTTGCTGGCACGGCCACTCTACCAACCGAGCTATGCCGCCCCAAAGTAGAGCTTTAACTTGCATTTACAAATGTAGCAACGAACTGTATTTAGTGGCATTGGTTTTCTGAAGTGTTCCTGAGCCCATGTGGTGATATCCTTTAGAGATTGATGTCGATTTTTGATACAGTGCCGTCTGAGGGATCGAAGGTCACGGTCATTCAATGTTGGTTTCCGGCCATGCCGCTTACGTGGAGTGATTTCTCCAGATTCTCTGAACCTTTTGATGATATTATGGACAGTAGATGTTGAAATCCCTAAATTTCTTGCAATTGCACTTTAAGAAACATTGTTCTTAAACTGTTTGACTATTTGCTCACGCAGTTGTGGACAAAGGGGTGTACCTCGCCCCATCCTTTCTTGTGAAAGACTGAGCATTTTTTGGGAAGCTGTTTTTATACCCAATCATGGCACCCACCTGTTCCCAATTAGCCTGCACACCTGTGGGATTTTCCAAATAAGTGTTTGATGAGCATTCCTTAACTTTGTCAGTATTTATTGCCATCTTTCCCAACTTTTTGTCACGTGTTGCTGGCATCAAATTCTCAAGTTAATGATTATTTGCAAAACAATTTTTTTTTATCAGTTTGAACATCAAATATGTTGTCTTTGTAGCATATTCAACTGAATATGGGTTGAAAATGATTTGCAAATCATTGTATTCCGTGTATATTTACTTCTAACACAATTTCCCAAGTCATATGGAAACGGGGTTTGTATATGTGTATATATATATATATATATATATATGTATGTATGTATGTATGTATGTATGTATGTATGTATGTATATATATGTATATATATATATATATATATATATATGTATGTATGTATGTATGTATATATATGTATATATATATATATATATATATATATGTATGTATGTATGTGTATATATATATATGTATATATATATATTTACTGTATGTGTATATATATATATATGTGTTTATACTGTATGTATGTATATATATATATATATATATATACATATATATACACAGTATATATACACACGTATGGGTGTAGATCTTGGTTTGATTGTTGACCGAGACCAGGGATCTTGGGCTCAAAAAGGTTGGTGACCAATGTGTAAACACTTTTTATCGGCAAAAGCTGCGAGGCTCAATAGTTCTGACTGGCAAACATGTTTGTCACTCAAATGTCAATGACGGCAGAGAAAAAAACCTTCCACCTTATGCAGTTAGGTTGTCGCTCTAATTAAAACCTCTATGATGATTCGATGTCGATTAATCATGCAACCCTAGTAAAAAGTGCAGCTTTTGTTACATTGTAGCAACAAAATAAGTAAAACCTCACACAATTCTTAATGGGAAGCATGCTTATCAAGCGGGAATAACACCACATGACTTAAACGCTGGGTCTCTGTTAGAGGTCTGTATGCTTCCCTTTGTGTGAGCGAGCACAAGTAAAGCAGGACAACTCCTGAAGGAGTCATCAATGAGGCCATTCATTTTGCTGCAAAAGCATCTCGATGTACTATACGTACAGCGGTGACAGGAAATACCAAAGATGTACTTTGTGTTGGCACTGAAGGTAGTATGTCAGGCCAAGTCTACCCAGTCCATGGTTAAACTATACTCCTCTCATAATCACATTGAAACAATTAGCAAGCATGTGTTTACAGAATATCAACCAAACATTAGCAGCTATTTAACTCATTCAATCTGCTTCTGTTGAATAAGTAGCTCAAAGAGGACCTCTGATACCCTTTAAGTCCAATTAATAGCTAATAGGCTCTGTATGCCAACCAGTTTAGCATTACTGACCTCTTAAACCTCTTTTTTATGATTTGATATGATGCATATATTCTTTAAATATATTAAGTATAGTATTAACATACTTTTGTTACAAAATATCATTTTTTTAAATTTTTTAATTGTTGCTGCTTATTATTGTACAATGTATTTTGCTGAGAATAGTTTTTTTGTGTTTTGTTTTTTAGAGATTTCTCCAATCCTTTTAGTCTGTTTTTATGTAATAAAAACAACTGGCATCACATCTAGCATTTATTTCTGGTGTTATTGGCGACTATACTCATGTTTAGAGACTGATTGTGTCGTGCCATGTCCGTGACAAAAAGCGTGCTGCACAGGAACTGGCACGACACATTTGCTTCACGTTGCTGGGAGCCTTTCTTTCATTAAAAGCCGCCAGTGTCATCTTAAATTGTGAAGATCCCTGTCCATGGGTACGCCTCGAATATATTTAAAATATGTCCAAAGCCTGGACACGACGCCTTCGCTGCAGACAACACAATACGTATAGCTAGTGTTAATGTGTATGTCAGTGTGTTATGTCTTATGCTGTGTAATTTTTTTCCCATGGTCTCTGAACAAACCGTGTCAGCGGAGAATAAACAAGTGTTGTGTGTCTGGGAGTGAAGCATGGAGGAAATACTTGCTGGAATTGGGCCCAATGTTAGCATAAATTTGGCCATTAACGGTAAAAACAGTGTCAGACTTTTTCTCCTGGACGCTACAATACATTATATTAATTTATTTTGTTTGGTGGGGCAACTAATTTGAAGCCCGTAAATTAAGGATAAATCCTAAATGTAGTTATACCTGATGTATAGTGTAGGACTTTTATATTGAAGCCGAAGCAGTGTGTGATTGGTTTGAGAAAGTGTCTTGATATGTTTAATGTTGTTGACTGTTTTCAATAAAACAAAATTCTGCTTTTGACATCCTGCCGACCGTATTTCATATCTGTTGAACTTTCATGTCATCTTACTTACTAAATCAGTCACAGTAAATGTTCACCATACCGTATTCTGAACACGGAAGTAAAGCACCACCCACCTCTAGAATGACACGCGCAGCAGGTGTTTGCTGCAGGGATGTTGTCTCTTCTCAAGGCAAAAATAGTCCTTTCTTGTGGGGAGAACAACGGCTTTCAACCTGATATTTTTATATGGTGCCCTTTTCTTTGTCCATTTCTGCTCGCTTGTGGCTCATCAGTAGCAAGTGAACTGCAGCCAAGTTCCCCCGCTACGGCACAGCGGGAGGGTCAAAAGGGAAGTTAATCACCTTTTAAAAAAATGAAGGCTGTTATTGAAATTTAAGGTTAATGTGCTGTTATTATGTTAAATAACTTTGACAGCCCTAAGTAAAACATAGGGCTGGGCTATTTGGACCAAAACTGATATCACTGTATTTTTAGGCCGAAGGTTATATGCAATATATTGATCAGTAATTTAATCAAAACGTACAAAGTGTTTAGTTTAAACTCAACACCACATACTGTAACTGTTACTACCAGTGTTCTGAAAATAACTTTTAAAAAGTGAGTAATTATAGTTACTCGCTTCTTAACAAATAAAGTAATTTATTTACTCAAGGAATTACTTTTTAGTAATTGTAATTGATTATTAGGGAAAGTAATTAATGGGTAACTAAAAAATCAAGTAAATATGTCATATGCAGTTGAGAGAAGTTTCATACAAGGGCAGCATGTGCGTGCGTTAGTGTGTGCCTTTAAAAGACTGTGTCTGCTGCCAAGTGATCCGTCTGGTTCCCTGTGGACTTAGAACTTGTACAGACCAGGGGAATCTGACTGTTTAAATAATCTTACCCCTGATTTCCACAGAAAGCGTCATGACTGCGATGCGTGATCGCCACCGAACGTCACTGCCATCTGTCGTCCAGCAATCCCCACCGCTATTCTGTTGCGGCTTTGCCATGCAGCGAAACAGCCCGTACTTTTTCGCAAGCTCTCGCAATTATCTCACATAATCACGTAATGAAGTAAACGCTGAAGTTAACACAGCGGAACAACTCAAGCTTTGCCATCCATCAATACCCACAGGCGGGCGCGTCTGTGACGACATTGACTTGACTTGACTGGTGAAAAACACGACTGTTTTGCCCTGCAGAACGACCACTTTATTTTCTCTGTTGCACGCAACAACACAACAGTAACATCATCTCTGGCGAGTATTTGAGACACACACAACTCACACAAACCATGACCCTGCTTCCACTTCCGTATCAGCTGGCATATTACACAAAACCTCATTTGCGCACATAGCTGCCTTTATGCCTGTATATGCTTGTTTTACTTTGTACCGCCAGAATCAGCATTTGTGTCAACAAGGTGAAATTGCTGTGTGAATGAAGCGTGGGTAAACGGTGAGAGTAACTATTAAAGGCAGTATCAAAAGTAATTATATATCGGTATGGCGGTATCGTCACAAATACAGTACATACCACGTTCTGAAATATACTGGTATAACTAAATACCGGTATACTGCCCAACCCTAGTAGAAAACCTACAATAGTTGTATGAGTAGATGCATATATAATTATTTAGCAGTCTCAGTGGGATTTATCAAGCCTGAAACATTTTTGCGGCTGCTGTTTTGCGTCAATATTTAGCACGTTTGGAAGGTACGCGCTAAGAAAATGCGAGTGGACCCCTGCCTGGTTGCCTGGATTTCAAACTACCTCACCGACAGGCCACAGTACGTCAGACTGAAGGACATCACGTCTGACACTGTGATCAGCAGCACCGGAGCACCGCCGGGAACGGTGCTGGCCCCTCTTCTCTTCACCCCGTACACCGCTGACTTCTGCTACAACTCAGAGCTGTGTCACATCCAGAAGTACGCGGATGACACAGCCATTGTCGGGAGCATCAGGGACGGCAGAGAGGAGGAGTTTCGGAACCTGGTGAGGGACTTTGTTGTCTGGTGCCACACGAACCTCTTGCAGCTTAATCCGTCAAAGACCAAGGAGCTGGTCATTGACTTTGGGAGGTCGAGTACAAGAAAGGACAGAGCAGGCTGTACTTCGTCAGGAGACTGCACTCTTTCAACATTTGTAGAAAACTCCTGTGGATGTACTACCTGTCTGTGGTTGCTAGTGTTCTGCTCTACATGGTAGTGTGCTAGGGAGGCAGTACATCTAAGAAGGACAGCTCCAGACTTGAGAAACTGATCAGGCGGGCCGGTTCTACAATCGGAATGAAACTGGACTCACTGGTGACGGTGGCAGATAAGAGGACTGTTGACAAACTAATGAGGATCCTGGATGATGCCAGTCACCCTCTGCATAGTGTTATCAGTAGCCAGAGGAGCCTGTTCAGTGCTAGACTGCTTCATCCCAAGTGCAGGACTAATAGACTCAAAAATTCCTTTGTCCCACACGCCATTAGACTGTACAACTCCTCTCTGGGGCGGGGGATGGGGGGTACTAAGATGACAGGGGATGCAAAACAATAACAGTGCAATACGTTTTCATAACATGGTCATTACTGCCTATTTTCTCTTGTTATATTCTTATTTTACTGTCATATTTTTATTCCCTTTGTTGCTTTTTATTTTTTATTCTTATTGTAATATTTCTCTATTTTGTTTCTCAACTCTGTACACTGCTGCTGGAATTTTAATTTTCCTGAAGGAACTCTCCTGAAGGAATCAATAAAGTATTATCTATCTATCTAACTGTCACAGGTATGTACAAAAACGACGATGGTGATGTAAAGACAGACGATGGCGAGAAAATACTCTGTCCATATTTGGGCTGTCAGATCGAAAAAATATTACACATATTAGCTGTTCGGTAATGACGTTTAAAATATTTATTACTGCTGGTTGACCAACAGGGCTGATTGGAGCCAGTATACTGCTGGCATTTTTTAGGGAGTTTGGTTATTTTCATGTAGAAGATATACTAATAATAATACATTTTAAAAGCAATTATGTATCAATGATTTCAAATCTTTGGGACACCCTGTACATTATGGGGGTTAATTTGTGTCTATAACAAAAGCTTTTTTTTTGACACTGAATTTATGTGACTGAATTTCTTGCGTTTTGAATTTTGTGAATTTAATTGTTTTACATCAAGTTATGGTGGCAATTCTATTGAAAAAAAACAGTGTTTTAAAAGTTGGTGTACAAAAATTCAGTATATAACAGTTCAGTGTAAAAATCTGTGTAAAAAACAATTAATTGCTGAAAAATTCAGTGTCAAAAAATTTGCTGCTTCAAAAGGCAAGACTTACTTACGGTAAATTAAGGCTGAAGCAATCGAGCCTGTCTCAGAACCACCTAATGAGGTGTCAAGTTTGAATTCATGTGACACTGGTCTTGCAAAAAAACAGCATAGAATAGGCAGGTAAGTGGGCTACCTTGGCATAATAAAACATAATAAATATTTCTGACCACCAGGCGTGCTATAACCCACACTCACACTTGACTACCAGGTGTGCTGTCACACACACACTAGCCCTGAACACCAGGTTACATGACACGCAGTAGCACCTGACCACCAGATTTGCTGTCACACACACTAGCACCTGATCACCAGGTGTGACATCACACACAGCCAACAGGTGTTCAGTCACACATACTCGCACCAGATGTTACATAAAACACACTAGCACCTGACCACCAGGTGTTGCATCATAACACGTTATAATCCAGCGACTCGCTGGATATTTTCAAACTATAGAAATAATTCCAATGTTTAAAATTTGCACTTTTGAGTGACATACAGGTGACTATGGTGACCATAGGAAGCAATGCTTCATGCAGACGAGCCACGGGGCTGAGCTGGCGGAGCGGCAAAAAGCCTGAGACCTCACAAACGAGTGTCAGACAAAGGCAGATTTCTACAAGAAAGTTCTGCAGAACAGTGATATCTTATCTAATAAGTCGATGTTTTTTTTAGCATATTGCCTTTATTATTTTCCGTGTTTCTTGTAGAGGAACAGCGTTCATATATTCTCAATATTGAGTGTTTTATCGTTCATAATTGATATTGTAAATGGGCTTCACTGTGGCAGAGGGGGTTAGTGCGTCTGTCTCACAATACAAAGGTCCTGAGTAGTCAGGGTTCAATCTCGGGTTTGGGATTTTTCTGTGTGGAGTTTGCATGTCCTCCCTGTGAGCGTGGGTTCCCTCCGGGTACTCCCTCTTCCTCCCACTTCCAAAGACATCACCTAGGGATAGGTTGATTGGCAACACCTTGATGTGAAACTGTAATGTTGGTGCGGCCTGCGAGTTTTACATGAATGGCACTTTGCAGCGTCATACTTTTATACCCTCGATTTTTCCAGGAGGCTCCCAATGTCAGTGCCCCTCCAGGGATAATCATTCTCTCTAATTTCACCTTAACAACAATATTAAAAGGGCACCCTGGAGGCACTGCCTTAAACGTCCTCTTCAACCTGTACAAACCGCGTGCCAGCCCAGCCACATGTTGTCGTCAATTTTAATAGACGCAGTCAGCTACTGCAAGACATAGTTGATCAAAAGCCACACAGGTCACAGGTTGCTTTATAAACAACTTTAACAGTTACAAATATGTGCCACACTATGAACTTACACCAAACAAGAATGACAAACACATTTTGGGAGAACATCTGCATCGTAACACAACATAAACACAACAGAACAAATACCCAGAATCCCATGCAGCCCTAACTCTTCCGGGCTACAATATACACCCCCTCAACCCCACCCCCTATTGTAGCCCAGAAGTGTTAGGGCTGCATTGGATTCTGGGTATTTGTTCTGATGTGTTTATGTTGTGTTTTGGATGTTCTCCAAAAATGTGTTTGTCATTCTTTGTCTGGTGTGGGTTCACAGTGTGGCGCATAATTGTAACAGTGATAAAGTTGTTTATACGGCCACCCTCAGTGTGACCTGTATGGCTGTTGATCAAGTATGTCTTGCAGTCGCTTCCGTTGGTCTGCAGAAGCATCATACAATATGTGACTGGGTCTGCACACTGTTTGTATGGTGGTAAAGTGGACGAGACGGTAGTTTGTAGAGAACGGTAAAGACAGTGCTATCACAAATGCCATTACTATTGTTGTCCGGGTGAAAACCGGGATAATGATTGCCCCGGGAGATTGACGGGAGGGGCACTGATATTCGAATGTTTCCCGGAAAAATGCAGAGAATCGACAAGTATGTTACTAGGGGGGGAAACCATTCAAAGAAAGTGAATTCATTAAAAAGTGCATGTTAGATTTTTTTAAGAAAACTTTTCTGCGGCCCAGCCCCACCCAGTTTCTGCATCCAGTAGCCCCCAGGTAAATTGAGTTTGAGACCCGTGGTATAAGTGGTAGAAAATGGATGGATGGATGGATGGATAATATTGTAAATCCCACATTCTATATTTTTATGTACATTCTGTATGGATTATATACATGTATAATGTATTTGTCCATTGCCAAACACAGTAGGCACTGATCCAATCAAAATAAGTTTTTAGGTAAATAATTATTTTATTTCTGGAGGACGGTGACACAGTTGTCTTGCATTATAGGGCTACACAACAAACTGAGCCAAGTATCTTTAACACAAATTTCTAACATACTGTTATTACTTCCAATTTCATTGTCTCCTTCATTGCCATTAATGGTAATCACTGAGCCTCCATTAAAAGTAGTTTATAGGAAAATCCATCTTCACACTCGCACAGGTTTCTAAAGCAGGACTCTTTGAAGTGATTTGGACAAACAAAAAGACCTCTTCTGAGTTCAAGGTGTATTGCCCCGAATCATAAAAGTTAAAAGTAAGGCACTTTCTTACTTCAGATGAGGCTGTGTAGTGTTACTTCCATCCATCCATTTTCTACCGCTTATTCCCTTTTGGGGTCGCGGGGGGTGCTGGCGCCTATCTCAGCTACAATCGGTGCTGGTTAAATCAAACGTGTGTCGTACCATGAGCATTTTGTCGTTCGGACTACAAATGAACAATAAATAAAATGGTGGACTCATGCAAAAACCTTTGGGTAAGCTTTTACCATGTAGATATACGCCAACGTCACAGGTCTGAAAAACATCACAGAACTGACAAATTCCAAGTGGACCGTTTGGGCGAATTAGAACGGAAGGCAATAATGTTATATAATAATATCTCTGCAATTCCTACACGGTTTAATTTCACATTTTCAGGACTTATGCAGATCCCAAATACACATAAGCAGGAACCATCAGTTTGGAAAAGTTGGTTTTGCATAATAGGGCCCCTTTAATCGTTTTTTTCTGAATATTACATTTTTATGATCGTAAGAAACCAAAATCGAAATTGAGATTAAAATTTGATTAATTGTCCAGCCCTACAATACACCTCAACTTAATTTAAAATATTGCAAAAATCCTATTGCGTGTGGGCCTTACTATTGTTGTCCGGGTGAAAACCGGGATAATGAGCCCTTAATTTAGCTTTCATGTTATCAAGAAAGCATCATGAAACTCCAACAGAGTTTTCCCATATTTTGCTTCATCTAAAGCATCCATCCATCCATCCATTTTCTACCGCTTGTCCCTTTTGGGGTCGCGGGGGGTGATGTAGCCTATCTCAGCTGCATTCGGGCGGAAGGCGGGATACACCCTGGATAAGTCGCCAACTCAGTCCTTCTCAAATGCTGGGGCGGACCCCCTGGGGGCTGCGTTGTAATGCCCCGGGCAACATGCTTTATCAGTATCATGCTTCAAATCCTGTTTCGAGAAGCTGTGGTCTGCAAAATATGCTTATTGTAGCTATTAATCCTGACTTCCTCATTTTGATGAAAAAAAATCAGAACCAATTGCTTTACTCATTTTTGTTTTGTAGTTTAAAGTGTTTTATAAATGGTGCTCCTTAGTTAATGTTGGTGATCAATCTGAATTATTTATTTTTAATTGAGTTCATTAAATTTTGTTTTCCAATAGCAAATGGTTCAAGCCAGTCAAAATATGTTTATATTTAAAATAAAGGTAATAATAAGAGTATTTTTTTTAATTTCAGGCAAATTGATGGACTATGAATCTTTTCTTTTACAGACTAAAACAATGTTATTAAAGTTATTGTTTTTATAAAGGGATCTATATTTTTGTTCTTTGTTCTTTAATGTAAATTATGATGCAATGATTTGCTGAGGTGTACTTCGATCAGTATTACAGATGAATTATACTATTTATAGTTGCGGCGGAGAGTGTTGGGGTGCAAAATGTTTTTTTCTTACGAGGGGGTGGGGGATTAAACAAACACTGATCCAAACCATATTTTTCATTAGAAGACCTCACCTTTCAGTTTGTAGTCTTAATTGAGTTGGGCATGCTGCAGAAACTGGTTGGTGTCTGCTGACTTTATGACACCCCATCAGTAATTGAAGTCAATTTTTAGGGCCGGATAGTGAGTGCCTACTTTTATACACTACCTTGTTTGCTAAGATTGTTTTAAACTTCCTTCCTACAGTTTTTCCCTGGCCAGAGTTTAGTTTGACCTAATATCCTAAAAGCATAGGAGCTAATTTGGAAAATAAATTTGTTTTCAATGGTTCAAGCCAATCTATCGTGTTAAAAAGCTTTTACTTCATTCAGGTTTGTTTGAATGAATACTTTTATTCTTTCATGCACAATACTGCACGTCAGAACCATGGATAATACATTTGGTTGGTAGCAACATAAATATAATTGTACTTTTCTTTGGTCAATGTTGTCCAAAGACCAGCATCCCAATGTTATTTTTTGTATTGTCAATGGCTTCCATACATCCATGCAGTTGGGTCCTCTGTAAGATTGCTGATTTAACTAAAGGAGGTTTAGGCAGCAATGTTACTACTGTAGTCATCACATTCCTCTCGAAAACAGGAAGAGCAAGCTGAGGTTAAACTCCAAACCTGATGCTCTGCCTATTCCTGGTTGGCTTTGATCTGATGTGGCAATTGTAACTTAGACTTTTTATTGACTTGATCGGTTTCTCTGTTTTTTAGTTTTTTGAGAATCATTTTGGGCTTTGCTGTGGTAGAACAGGCCAAAGATGGGAGCAGTGCAGAACCTCAGTGACTGAAAAAGATGTTTGTGTAAGTCTGTGGGAGTATGCCTGACTCTGTTAGGGTGGTCCTGTGGGGAGGGGCAAATGGCTTTTGTTTTATTTTGAAATATTCAAAATGCATTTCTTCCATATTCATATAGTGACAACATTATGTCACCTAGTTGAATGTCCTCACACATAGTCATTTTTCCAACTGTGATTTTTCATGTTTTTTTTATGTTAATATTTATTATTACTCAGTTAGGTAAGGTTAGTATGCCAGTCTTACTTTCAGTTGCCGTCCTACAACTTGTAAAAGCAAAACCAATACAATGTGCTGAAGGCAGAACATGTGTGAGCATGTGTTCGTTTAGAGTAGGAACGAGAGGAGCTTTCTCATCCCATGTGATAATTACTTCTTTCAGTCTTTGAGGCGGCTTCACTGGGCTAGCTGGTTTCTGTTCGTTCAAAATAGGGATGTACACTATTTTTGTTTTTTAAGCCAATGCCGAGACAGATAACTTATTTGTAGGGCTGCAGGTAATGACTATTTTGATCGTCAACTATTCATCAATTATCCTAATGATTAGTCAACTAATCGGATTATGAATAAAAAATATATTCAGTGGCTTTAACTTAGCTGTGGGCGTTTACATTCAGCTTCAGATATTTTTAGGCTTGTGCTAATTATTAATGACGAATTTATTCAGAAATACTTTTGTATTTATACTGTAACTGTGCTGCTCATTCGGCTGTTACAATCAATCAATGTCAATCAATGTTTACTTATATAGCCCTAAATCACTAGTGTCTCAAAGGGCTGCACAAACCACCACGACATCCTCGGTAGGCTCACATAAGGGCAAGGAAAACTCACACCCAGTGGGACATCGGTGACAATGATGACTATGAGAACCTTAGAGAGGAGGAAAGCAATGGATGTCGAGCGGGTCTAACATGATACTGTGAAAGTTCAATCCACAATGGATCCAACACAGTTGCGAGAGTCCAGTCCAAAGCGGATCCAACACAGCAGCGAGAGTCCCGTTCACAGCGGAGCCAGCAGGAAACCATCCCAAGCGGAGGCGGATCAGCAGCGCAGAGATGTCCCCAGCCGATACACAGGCAAGCAGTACATGGCCACCGGATCGGACCGGACCCCCTCCACAAGGGAGAGTGGGATATAGAAGAAAAAGAAAAGAAACGGCAGATCAACTGGTCTAAAAAGGGAGTCTATTTAAAGGCTAGAGTATACAAATGAGTTTTAAGGTGAGACTTAAATGCTTCTACTGAGGTGGCATCTCGAACTGTTACCGGGAGGGCATTCCAGAGTACTGGAGCCCGAACGGAAAACGCTCTATAGCCCGCAGACTTTTTTTGGGCTTTGGGAATCACTAACAAGCCAGAGTCCTTTGAACGCAGATTTCTTGCCGGGACATATGGTACAATACAATCGGCAAGATAGGATGGAGCTAGACCGTGTAGTATTTTATACGTAAGTAGTAAAACCTTAAAGTCACATCTTAAGTGCACAGGAAGCCAGTGCAGGTGAGCCAGTACAGGCGTAATGTGATCAAACTTTCTTGTTCTTGTCAAAAGTCTAGCAGCCGCATTTTGTACCAACTGTAATCTTTTAATGCTAGACATGGGGAGACCCGAAAATAATACGTTACAGTAGTCGAGGCGAGACGTAACAAACGCATGGATAATGATCTCAGCGTCTTTAGTGGACAGAATGGAGCGAATTTTAGCGATATTACGGAGATGAAAGAAGGCCGTTTTAGTAACGCTTTTAATGTGTGCCTCAAAGGAGAGAGTTGGGTCGAAGATAAAAACCCAGATTCTTTACCGTGTTGCCTTGTTTAATTGTTTGGTTGTCAAATGTTAGAGTTGTATTATTAAATAGAGTTCGGTGTCTAGCGGGACCGATAATCAGCATTTCCGTTTTTTTGGCGTTGAGTTGCAAAAAGTTAGCGGACATCCATTGTTTAATTTCATTAAGACACACCTCCAGCTGACTACAATCCGGCGTGTTGGTCAGCTTTAGGGGCATGTAGAGTTGGGTGTCATCAGCATAACAGTGAAAGCTAATACCGTATTTGCGTATGATGTCACCTAGCGGCAGCATGTAGATACTGAAGAGTGCAGGGCCAAGGACCGAACCCTGGGGAACTCCACACGTTACCTTAACGTAGTCCGAGGTCACATTGTTATGGGAGACACACTGCATCCTATCAGCAAGATAAGAGTTAAACCAAGACAGGGCTAAGTCTGACATACCAATTCGTGTTTTGATACGTTCTAATAAAATATTATGATCGACGGTATCGAAAGCAGCGCTAAGATCGAGGAGCAGCAACATAGATGACGCATCAGAATCCATCGTTAGCAATAGATCATTAGTCATTTTTGCGAGGGCTGTCTCCGTGGAGTGATTTGCCCTGAAACCGGATTGAAATGTTTCACATAGATTGTTAGACGCTAAGTGTTCATTTAACTGCTCCGCAGCAATTTTTTCAAGGATTTTTGAAATAAAGGGAAGGTGAGACACCGGTCGGTAGTTTACCATGAGGTCAGGATCGAGGTTAGGTCTTTTAAGAAGAGGATGAATAACCGCTTTTTTGAATGCTAGGGGAACAGTGCCCGAGGAGAGTGATAAGTTTATAATATTTAGCACTGATGGACCTAATAATACAAAGAGCTCCTTGATCAGTTTCCCAGGAAGAGGGTCAAGTAAACATGTTGTCTGTTTTATTCCATTTACACGTTGTAACAATTCCTCTAAAGTTATTTCCTCAAAACGAGAGAAACTATTTTGGAGGGCAGTATCCGCCGTATATACCATCGTATCAGTGTTAATAGAACCCAGTTATAGCTGGGACGCATTGTCTTTAATCTCCTTTCTTATGACTTCAATTTTCTTACTAAAGAATTGCATAAAGTCATCAGCTGAGTGGGTTGAGCTACTGGAGGGGTTCCCTTGTTGGGTTAGCGATGCTACCGTACTAAACAAAAATTTAGGATCGTTTTTATTACGGTGGATGAGATTTGAGTAATATTTAGCTTTAGCTAAGGTAAGCATGCGTTTATAAGTTATTAAACCATCACTCCATGCTTGATGGTGCACCTCAAGTTTAGTCGTGCGCCATTTGCGTTCCAGCTTTCTACATAATAATTTCTGAGCTCTAGTTTCTTCTGTAAACCACGGGGTGCGCTTTTTTGGAGCCTTTTTTAACTTTAGCGGTGCTATGTTATCAATGGTTTCGCGCAGGGCGTCGTTAAAGTTGTTAGTGAGTTTATCAATAGAGCCCACATACTTTGGGAATGGTGCCATTACCGAGGGCAGTAGGTCAGCAAGAGTTGTCGTTGTGGCCGTATTAATGTTGCGGCTGCTATAGCAGTTATTATTATTATTAGTTTGACGAACATGCGTCTGAACCTCGAATTTTATAAGGTAATGATCGGACAATACTTTAGTATACGGGAGTATCGTAACTTTGGAGACGGTGATACCCCTGACAAGCACTAGGTCTATCGTATTACCGTTGCGATGCGTGGGTTCATTTATTATTTGTGTGAGACCACAGCTATCAATTACAGTCTGGAGCGCTACGCACGGTGGGTCCGATGGGGTATTCATATGGATATTAAAGTCCCCCATTATGATTATATTATCGGCGTGTGTCACTAGATCAGCAACGAACTCTGAGAATTCATTGATAAAGTCCGAACAGGGCCCTGGGGGGCGGTAGATAACAGCCAGGTGTAGAGGCAGCGGTGTGACAGACCTCATAGTAAGCACCTCAAACGATTTATATTTATTATTTATGTTAGGACTAAGGTTAAAGTTTTCGTTGTATATTAGTGCGACCCCCCCACCCCTTTTAAGCGGACGGGCAATATGCGCATGTGTAAAGTTAGGAGGACATGCCTCATTTAGCGCAAAAAAGTCGTTTGGTTTAAGCCAGGTTTCACTGAGACCGATGACGTTAAGATTGTTGTCTCTGATGATATCATTAACTAACAACGTTTTGGGAGACAATGATCTTATGTTTAAAAAACCTATGTTATAGGTAGTGGGCTGTTTTAGGGAATTTTTGATCAAATTATCCGTAGTAGCAATATTAATAATGTTGTGTTTATTATGCCCAGTGCATTCAGTATAATTACGACCATATCTAGGAATTGATACGACGGGAATGTTCCGATTGTTTGATTGTTGCTTTGATAAACTGCACGCATCATGGTTAGCCTCCTCAGTAACGGGGATTTTCCGATTGTTTGTTTGTTGCTTTGATAAACTGCACGCATCATAGTTAGCCACCTCAGTAAAACACATGTCCAACTCTGAAACACTGTGTCTACATTAAAACATTCTTGTTCATACTGCAATAATATATGATCATTTGAAACGTTCATGCAGAGAAAGAAATCACAACTAAGTCAATTTACCAAAACTGTATGTATTAAAGTTATTAGCAGGTGACTTTTCAAATGATGCTACATATTAGCAGTAAGGCTATTTTTGGTAGCAACGCTTGTGCCCCACACTTGACAAATTAAAGTTGTCTATTCGACATATTCCCACTTGAAGCCGAACTACCGCCAGACGATGGACTCCGTGCTGTTTTTCTTGGGAATTAATTCTTCCTTCATTTGTTACCAGGTTCGTACCTTCTTTCGCACCTTGGCAACACTCCGCTAGCATCACAGCTAACGTTAGCCACGCTGCTACCTCTCTGCTGGGCGAGGGCGTATACGTATGTGACGTATGACGTGACAGTATGTGATGTATGTAAGAACCTGCGCTTACACTCTGTGAGAAGGAGACACCAGAAGGAGTGGGAAGAGCCTGTAGTGTAATGCCCGTAGCTAAAAACAACTGCGTGAGAACGTATACTCGAATATTACGATATGGTCATTTTCTATATCGCACAGAAACAAACCCGCAATATATCGGATGTCCCGATCCGATATTGATATCGGAAATCAGTCCGATATTAGCCAAAAAAGTGAATATCGGGTTTTATCGGACTGAATGTAAAAACTTCGATATAAGCGCTCCGATATAAGCGGTCCATTTGCCGCTGCAGCAGTTCTATAATAGGTGACTCTGGTTTGATCACACTCCAACACGTTGGTAACGGCCGCGGAAGAAGAGTGTCTCTGATCCAGCATGCACAGCCCACGTGATCACAACAACGAAAACGTGTGTGCTTGCAGCAAAGTGTAGTTATGTGTGGAAGTATTTTAACGTAAACTTGGACAAAGACGTTGCTGCTAAATGCAACATTTGTCAGGCGCAAGTGTCCCGTGGAGGGACAGAACCGGGAAGGTTCAATACAAGCAACCTCATCGCACATTTGAAAAAACACCACAAAAAAGAACATGATGATTTTCGCGAGATCAGCAAGGCGAAGCAACAAACCCCTGGCTCGCTTCAGCAACCCACGTTGGCCGAAAGCTTTGCAAGACGTGACAAACTATCACGAGACAGCAAAAAGGCAATGGCCATAACAAAAAAGATAGCCCAGTTTAATGTGCTTGATGACCAGCCCCTGTCGATGGTGAGTAATGTCGGGTTCAAACGCTTAATGGAGCACCTCGAACCTCGCTACATTATTCCTAGCCGCCACTACATTGTAGACAAAACAGCACAGCATGCCGAAATGCCTATCTTCTTAAAAAAAAATCTCCACATTATTTTTGGACTGCAGAAAGTGGAGAAGGAGGAGGGGGAGTAGTAAGGGTAGTCAGCACTGACTGATTATTTGTTTTATGCTCTTGTTATTAGAGTGATATGTTTATTGTGTTTACACTATTCTTCAGTGCAGTCAGTGAAACTGGAGCTGTGAACTCTTAACTTAGAGCAGTTGGACAGTGGACAATATTGTGTTGTTTTTGTTGTTCTTGTCCCTGCCCACAGTTGTTTCCAACTTATGCTGACAGTAAAAAAATAACTGAAGTGAACTTGAATTGTTTGAACTTTAAAACGTTTTTTTTGGGGGGGTGGGGTTATTTTGGTTATTTTTCAGGGTCTTCTAATTTATTTTAAATGTATTCTATTCATTTGTATAATTATGTTGGTATTAGTGGTTATTTTGCACTTTAAATATAACATTTTGCTTTAATTGGATTTGTTGAGGTAATACTCTTATGTTGAAGGTTAAAATTTATGTAACCACTTGGTTATTAATAAATGGGTCAGTTTTTCCTATACCTACTCTTGCTGACTATTGTTTTCTGTTTTAACACTACAACATCAGTAACAGTAACATCACTTTATCAAGCCTTTTCTAACATTCCACACAACAAAATAAGGAATAAATATACTGTATGTGTGATTTGTGCATATATTGTATTGTATTGATATCGGTATCGGCCAATACTCAAGGCTACAATATCAGTATTGTATCGGAAGTGAAAAAGTTAGATCGGGACATCCCTAGTAAATATATATATATATACAGTATGTGTGTGTACATATATATATGTATGTGTATATATATTATATACTGTATGTATATATATATATATATATACATATATATATTAGCTTGATGTAGCTTTTTAATGATGATGTTTAAGTCATCTATGTGAGGGGAAATGAAATAAGTTGTAATTCACAGCTGTACTTCTGCTTTAAGAACATGGACAAACCACACAATATAGTTAACCAGTTTTAGGAACCAACTGCAAGTGTAATGATTGCTCAAGTCTGGTTGTTGACACCTTGATTGGAGCAAATACCCTGTAGTAGAACACCACTATTGCTGTCAACTACAAGAGAAGTTAAACAGTTTCCACATGTAATAGTAGTTTCATTGCGCATTAATTGTTTAGTATGACATTTGTGTTTGTCCACACAGAGTAAATAGCCCAAAATGTTACAGTTTGATGTTAAAGCAGACACTAAGCAGTAATTATCTTTTACATGTTTGACCTGAAGAAAGACAAAGGCGAAATGAGTGTTGTAGAGATCAATGATAAACTGGTAAAACTCTTGACGGTTTGTATTACCCTTTTAAAATGCAATTAAAAAAAACTTTAAATCATAATTGATTAAAAAAACATCTTCAAATAATAACACACGGACCAGTGACACTGCTCAGTTCATATAAAAATAATTGCTGCCTTGAAAACAAGAGACATTGACATATTTCCCTATTAAGAAAATACATACCCAAATCTAAACTTGTATAAACACATTGCTGTCTGAGCAACTAAGCTTTTTAATTGAACATACTTGTAAAATAAAACGTGGTTAAAATATTTCAGTATGTGTAATAAGTAGTAACTTGGTCACAATAGCTGTGATATCAAATGGTCATATTGTTATATCTCTTTCATATAGTAATGTATATTATTGTTTGCTTTTATTGTTGCTATTGCAAATTTATTTTGCAACGTTTTTTTCCTGTCTAATGGGACCTTAGGTCTTCTGCAAGATGACAACTGGAATGACAAGTGAAGGTGGTGGGTGAAATTATTGTAGAACATGTGTCTTTTGTTATGGACCAGTTTAATATGTTAGGGAATTGCTGTTTACCTGTGTTCCTCTCCCCGAGTAGTTCCTGTATCAGGTAACAAACAATCCCTTAGAGAATAAAATCACAGGGTTTTCCTTATTAATACATAATGAAAGCTTGCGATCGTGCCCACATCTGTTTCGTATCGAGTGCAAATGCTTGGACTCGCTGCATAACATTTAGTTCTTCTCCAAAAGACTATCACCATATCAAAAGCAAGCGCTTTGCTGCGTGCTTTGCGCTTTGATGGCTAATTTCATTTATGATGCCTCCATAACTCTTAACAGCGTTTAGATTTTTTCATATTTGTTTCATTCTTTATGAACAACCTGGTGTCATCTCTTTCTTATTTTTCTTCTGAATGACCACAAATAACATTAAGCTGTTGGAATTGGGAAAACAGGGAACAGGGTGTTTGTTATCTCTTTCCCCTTCCTGTATCATCGATATTGACTTTACTAAATCTCTGCATTGTCTTCTACAGGTCCTGCTTTTGAATCCAAATTCTATTTGGCCTGTCTGAGTCCTTCAGAGATCACCTGCAGCACCAATCCATCTTCCACCGTCTTCCTTCTGATCAGACATGCCTCCACCATTAGGAGGCCCTGCAGGATACACCCCTCCTGAGGGGGGCTGGGGTTGGGCGGTGGTAGTGGGGGCCTTCATCTCCATTGGCTTCTCCTATGCTTTCCCCAAATCTATAACGGTCTTCTTCAAAGACATCGAGGTGATCTTTGACGCCACGCCCAGCCAGGTGTCATGGATCTCATCCATCATGTTGGCTGTCATGTATGCAGGAGGTAAGTGGCAAACATCTGGATTCTTCTCACGTACAGTATGTCATATGTGAGAATGACTTAATGTGACTATGGCGCATCATCGCAGATACACATAACATAATCGAAATGTAAAAATCTAGTACTCACTCTCAGGCTTCAAACAAGGCTGCCTTACCATGAATTGATTTACGTGGACCCCGACTTAAACAAGTTGAAAAACTTATTCAGGCGTAACCATTTAGTGGTCAATTGTACGGAATATGTACTGTACTGTACAATCTACTGATAAAGGTTTTAATCAATCAATCAATCAATCAATCAATCAATCTTAATGCAGGGGCTTACCTGGGATAAAGCCTAGGGGGCCCCTAGGCAAGTATGCCTTGCTGTTGCTTATGTGTGTCTGCAGAAGCCTCATACAACATGTGATTGGGCTGGTAAGCTGTTTGTTACGGTTGAGAGGGCGCTAAACGCATTATCATAGCACGCCCTTATTATTTTGTTTTTTGGGTGAAAACCAGCAGACAATCGAGAGAATGGTTACTCTGAAACTCGGTAGTCTCCAGGAAAAATTGAGATGGTTTGCAAATGTGATGTTGTCAAGCGGCATTCAAATAAAACTTGCGGGCCGCACTAATATTAAATTTTCATATTAAGGTGCGGGCCGCGCGTCTAAGACCCCTGGTTAATACATAGCACAAAGCAAAAATAAACTTTGTACGCTGTGTTATTTCATTTTAAATTTCAAAAGAGTCTTGTGGCTCCCATAGTTTAATTTATTTTGTGAAACAGGTCAAAATGGCTCTTTGAGTGGTAAAGGTTACCGACCCCTGCTGTAGATGAAGGTACATATGTACAAAATAAACCACATGATGTTAGTACATCAATCGAGGAAAATGATCAAACTACATACATGGCATACTGTAATTTGCTTTTGATATTTTTTTATCTTGATTGATTGAAAATGAACACCATTGAGTTGACTGAGGAACATTATCACATCATTCATTCAGAAAATATAAATAACGACAAATCAGGATAGAATACTATTAACTGCAACATGTAAGTGTGAAATAACAACATTATGATTTGTACATTTTCAGAATGTGCTTCTTCTATTTTTAGACACAGAAAACAATCTGATGGTGTCGTGCAGGGATTTTACCAGTCTGGCCCATTTGGTAGTAGATTTTTCTCCATGTGGCTACCGATCTAAAATTAGTTTGACACCCCTGTCCTACGGTGTGTAGTGAAGCCCGTCCATCCATCCATTTTCTACCGCTTGTCCCTTTTTAGTTTCGCAGGGGGTGCTGGAGCCTATCTCAGCTGCATTCGGGCAGAAGGCGGTGTACACCCTGGACAAGTCGCCACCTCATTGTAGGGCCGTGAAGTTAAGCATATTTGGCTATTTCTCATCCTGCAGGGAGGGAATAATTGTTAGAAACATATTGCATTTGTTGCGTTAATGCGAGGATTAGTGAATTAGAAGTACTAAGTACACTGACGACTGCAGATGGACGTTAGCCGCTGGCTCGCTAGCCATGTTTTAAAGCAGTGCTACTCAAAGGCCCTAAAAGGCTGCAAAAAAATATCTGTTTCAAACATGTGGTCCACATTGACGTCAGCGGTACTCAGATGTAATACACTGATAATAAAAGTAAAAAACTAATGATAATATCTCAAAAACTGAAGACCTCAGAAACTAAACTCACATAGAATTTTTTTAAGTGCAATTAGTATGAGTGGTGAAGCTGTATTCTTTAATTTTATTGACAGTTTAGTTAAGAAACATATTTGTTATGTTTGTTATTAATTTAGTGTATTTATTTTAGCAGAACATGTGAGTATGTAAATTAATTTTTCGTTGGTTATTTATTAATCCCTTCTTATGCAGTACTTTTGGCTGGAATGAATTTTTATAATCGACCTGACTTATGGCTAAGGTTTATGTGTTACATATGATTCTTGTATACGATTAAAACTAAAAGTAAGACTCCTAAATCAGTGACAGGGGGTTGTTGAGGCTTGGTGGGGCGTTATAACAAAATACCTTGTTACTAATAACCATAAACAGAGAAGTTAGTCAACTTTGAAATTCAACTTAAACCAGGCGATGTCGAGAAAGACACGAAAAGACTCACATTTGCGGCACGTTTTTAACATTTTTTTTTTTTTTACCTGCGTGAGGATTGTAACCAATTCT